>NC_049909.1:4255851-4555851 GCF_001411555.2 Juglans regia | reverse complement strand
CCCGTGTGTTGGGGTTAGCGGTCTTCCTTTGGGTTGGGAATCCCTTTTCAGTCAGAGGGCAGCACTGGGTGCACTACCAGTACTACTTACCCGACATTGCAATCTACCCAGTCCTTTGGTACCCTTTTCATTCATTCATATGGCCGTTACATATTTTCATATATTAAACATTCAGTCCTTTCAATCCTTTCCTTTTCAGTCATTTTCATTTAACAGTTCATTCATGGAGAAACATCATTTAAGAGCATTGGCTTAAACATCATCTTCATGGCATCATTTAAAGCATCAGTTCATAGGGATGTTTTAAAACACTTTCTTCGCGTCATTTAAAGCATCAGTTAAAGCTGGAAGCATAAGCCTCAACATTTCTTTTCTTAGAAAATACTTACAATAGATACTGCGTATATTCATCCATCCACATGCGTACAATTAATAGTTTGGGTGCGTAAAAAGGGTCTGCCAAGGAGGGCCCTACAGGCATACGCCTCAACATTTCTTTTCGTGGAAAATACATACAATAAATATCGCGTATAGTCATCCATTCACATGCGTACAAGTAATACTTTGGTTACATAAAAAGGGGCTGCCAAGAAGGGCCGTACATACGTATACGTTTGAACACTTTTCATGCTTTCATAAAACTTCTGTCGTGTCGTAAGGCATCATAAGGAAAAGTGTTTCATTGTTATTTTTGTATCTTTTAGAAAACTCTAGAAGAGTATCAACATAATACTTACCTGGACTCCATGCTACTTCCATATCATGGAGTCCATTCATGTGCATGCAAGATGGCAACTTACATGCATACACATAATCTTAGCATCATTTTCTATCTAGTGCATAAGCAACTAAACTTAGAAGACATAAGCTATACTTCACTTGGAACACTCTCCTTCTATCACGTGCCCTTTACTATGCTAAAACCTCTGGGATCCATTTACGGTCACTACCTCTTCCAAACTCAAGGTCTTACCTTGAGTGCTCATCCACTAAAGTGAACCCATGATTCACTTTAGGATTAAGACACTAAGACCTTCGTCTTATTCTTCATATTTACCACATTTCGACGTATGATTCCGACCGACGGAGTCACCCATCCCAATCCTAGACAATACACCCGTCACTGCCTCCATGCACCTTAGTTCACACTAAATCTTCATTCCCATCCATACACTCCACACGGCTCTAAGCCAACTTTGAGGTTTAAGCACCGTGTAACCATGCTTAGGACATATTACCCATTACATATGGTGAATTCGTTCGGCACATGTATCTCACCTGATTACACATGTACCTTATCCCTTTATCACCTAAGACCAACATATAACATGTTGATCATATGCTCATAGGGACAAGCGCCATACTCCGATACCAACCTTCTCTTAACTCGGCTAGCATGACTCTTCATGCTACTCGTCTCTCTTAACAGTTCATCCCAACACTTAACACGACAAGACTCCGTTCACAACTTCGCCTTACGTCATGTCATATAGCTCGAGACCAAGCTACACCGTGACCGTGTCATGTCACTTGACATCCCGCTACGTCATTTCTACGCCAACTCCTAACTCATCGTGAGTACAGTCCCTCATGTACTCCTGTCACATCGTGACATCTTGTCAAGTTTTCGCTGTGCCATTCTTACACTAACTCCTCACCCATCATAAGCATGACTGCCAGTAACCATGTCACTTTGTGACATTCCCAGTCATGCTACTGCTGCGCACTCTTCTACTTGTTTTGCTACTTCACCCATACTCCCAGCCATAAGTCAAACAAAGTGACACCTGTCACCTCAGACTATAGGCCACACCATAACTACTTCGGGAAACTATTCCACAGTTCCCGACACTATTTGTCATGTTCTACGCCCATCAACCACACAACCATCTTTATCTTTGGACACGCCACACGGTGTGTCACTTCACCTTATGGAATACACTTCACGTGTATCCCTTCACACATGCTACGCCACATCACCGCTACGGCATACCCGCCATATGGTGCATCACTCCACCACATGGAGTACACTCCACGTGTATTCCCTTCACACACGCTACGCCACATCACCACTATGGCATACACACCATACGGTGCATCACTCCCATCACATGGAGAATACTCCACGTATACTCCCTTCACATTACGCTACGCCACACAGAGTACACTCCGCGTGTACTCTTCCCAATCCACACTTCACAGCACAGTTCACAACACTACACAACACAGTTCCCAACTACGCCCAACACTTCACTACACAACACATCACAATACATCGAACACCACAATACTGATAGCATAGTCCACAACCTAATCAACTAATTAACATAAATAACGAGGGATAGAGGGCTATACCATCGTCGGGGTTGACGCGTGCGTTGTTCATTGACCGTCACGCTTGATGACGTCGAAAGGGTCGTACATGGTGGTTAGCCACGTACAGTGGCTGTCCATCACGTAAAGTGGCAGTTTGGGCTTACGACTAGGCTAGGGGAGGCTAAGGGTGGTCCTTATGGTGGCTGGGGTGGTGGAGCATGGTGGATCAGGCCTTGTAAAGTGCACCCGAGAGGGTGAGGGTTCGTGAGAAGCTAGGGGCGGCTGGGGACTACGGCTGGCCATGGAAGGGCTTAGGAGGTGCCGTGGAGAGGCATGGTGGCGATGGAGTGGCGACATGGTGCTGGAGGTGGCGGATCTAGCCGTGAGGTGGAGGAACACTCGTGAGAGAGCGTGTGGGAGGAGGGAGGCTTGGCTGGGAATGGGGGTGGCTATGGGAGGTCATCGGTGAGGGAGGAGACTTCTGGTGGTGGTGCGGTGGCCGTGGGAGGTGAAGCTCAACCGTGGGTATGGTGAACCCATGCATTGAGGCTACGTGCGTGCGGTCTAGGGAGGAGCTAAGGTGGCTGGGTGATATGAACCCGCGGGAATGAATCCCTTGAACCCACAGTCAATTTGAAAACTCCCCAAGAAAGCCAAAATCAAGTCAATGGATGGAGAACCTAGACCCGATGAGAACTCGTTTCAAGAACCTAGATTATATTAAAATCTAGACCCGTTGAAGAACTCGTCTCAAGAACCCAGATTACAAAGGAGGAATGCCACAAAGGTTGTGATTTACCTTTGATAAGTTCAAAAGTTCAATTAAGAATAAGAGGAGTAAAACTCAACTCACAATGAATAAATTTATCAAATTTCATAAACTTCATAATCTGATTAGAATGAGGCTACATAGAGTATTTAAAGCAAAACCTAATGAAACCCTAGCCAAAATAAACCCCCATCTTCCAAAAGTGCCCCTGGATGAACAGTGCCGCGGCTACAGTGCCGTGCTACAGTACTCAGCTACAGTAACCCTAACCCTAGTTCAATAAAATAATAACTTTCCCAACATGCCCTTGCATAGGCTCCCTTAAGTGCTTCTCATAATAAACTCAATTATTCTAAACTAATAAAATAAGTTCTTTAAATGAATTAAATAAGTTGAAACCCTTCAAGAGTCCAAAGCCATTAAGTCTTGTCGTTGCCCTCTTCCGTAGCTAATCAAATGAATTAAAATTGGATCTTCATCCTTCAAGCCCCATCTTGAATGTTGGGCTCTTGCTAAACTTGTCCCAAATGGATTGCATCAATCCTTGCATTTTCTCATTGATCTTCTTGGCCCATCTGGAAGTTGCAAATGATCTTTAAGACTAGATCCATCTTGGTTCCCATCATTCCCCCTCTCCTCAAAAGGATTCGACCTCGAATCTCCACCTGGATCAAAGGGAAAATTGTTAGTAACATTGAAAATAGTAGAAACATGATACTTACCTGGAAGATCCATTACATATGCATTTTCATTAATTTGTTTAAGAATTTGGAATAGTCCATCCAAGCTACTCATGTCATCAACTAGTAAAGACTTTAAATCTAAAGGAGGAAATTGATTAAGTAAACAAACAATTTCAATTGGTGAAAATTTAGTAGTAGCATGAACACTCCAATTATATGTAAACTCAATGAATGACAAACAATACTCCCACAAATGTTCATGAAGTACATCTAAAGTCTTCCTCGAACCAAAATGACCACTCCAATATGCAAGCTCAATGAATGGCAAATGATACTCCCGCAAACGTTCATGCAACAAGTCAATGAATGGCAAATGATACTCCCGCAAACGTTCATGCAACAAGTCAATGAATGGCAAATGATACTCCTGCAAACGTTCATGCAACAAGTCAATGAATGGCAAATGATACTCCCGCAAACGTTCATGCAACAAGTCAATGAATGGCAAATGATACTCCCATAAACGTTCATGCAACATGTCTGAAATCTTATTTTCACGAGAATGACCACTCCAATTATATGCAAACTCAATGAGAAGCAAATGATACTCCCGCAAACGTTCATGCAACACGTCAATGTATGGCAAATGATACTCCCATAAATGTTCATGCAATACATCAATGAATGACAAATGATACTTCCACAAACGTTCGTGCAACAAGTCTTTGAATGGCAAATGGTATTCCCACAAACAGTCATGCAACACAACAAAAGTTTTCCTTACACTAAGGTTACCCAACAAACCAGCATGTCCATCACTCACAAGCAACTTACGCATAAAACTAGTAGGCACACAAAATCTAATCTTTCTAAACAAGTACCAATCTAGTTTATAGAACTTACCAAAAGATGCTTTCTCACATGTCCCATACACACTAGCAAAGTCATCATCATTAGCATGCAATTCCTTATCATATTCAAGTCTCAACAATTTTGCATCTAAAATGAAGACAAGGACATACCTTCTTGCTAAAGTATCAACTACAAAATTTTTCATACCTTGTGTGTATTTGAATACATGAGGAAAAGTCTCAATACAATCATCCCGCTTAGCATGCATTCTAGTCAACAACTTACCTTGTCCCTTTAAATGTGTCAATGACTCATGTTTTTCCAAGAAAGGTCGGTTAGGAATTGTCGCACCAGGCACAAAGTCAATGTAGTGCTCTATCTCCCTAATAGGTGGCAATCCACAAAATGCACCACTTGGAAACACGACCTCATATCCCTGCAATAAAGAGACAACAATACTAGGCAAACATACGTCAAGTTCGTTAGGATTAAGACTCGCCTTAGTATAAAAACTCACTTTTGTCTTTCTATTTCTCTCTACAATCTCCCTTTCTTTTTCCTCTTCTGCCTCCACTCTTTTTTCTTGACTCTCAACCACCTCTCTATTTTCTTTTTCTCTCTTTCTTTTGATGTTTCGGCCTCATTCTCTTTTTTCCTCTCACTCTCTTTGTTCTTTTCACTCTCTGTTTTTCTTTCAGTCTCCTCTTTTTTTGAACTCTCGGCCTCACAATTGTTTTTCAACTCATTCTCTCTTTTTCTTGAGGTTTCAGCCTCACCCAAATCTTTTCCCTTTGGTGGTTCGGTCTTCCCCTTTGCTACAACTTGTTCATTTTTGTCCCACTTAGATTTCCAAGGAGTACTAGAAACCGAAGTATACCTTGATGTACCCTTTCCTTTTAGCCGCTTCTCCACCTTCATCGCCATGTGCACCATATCCTCTACCTCTTCATAATGTTGCAACTCAACTACATTGGCTATCTCCCTATTCAACCCCCTCAAAAATCTTGTCATCGTGGCCTCCCGATCCTCCACTACATTAGCCCGAATCATCACTACCTCCATCTCCTTATAGTAGTTCTCTACACTCCTAGACCCCTGTATAAGATTTTGTAATTTTTGGTAGAGGTCTCTATAGTAGTGGCTAGGTACAAATCTCCGCCTCATGATAGCTTTCAACTCTCTCCATGTTTCTACAGGCCTCTCAAGATTCCTCCTCCTATTGGTTACTAATTGATCCCACCAAACAATCGCATAATCAGTGAACTCAATTACAACCAACTTCTCCTTCTTCTCCTCAGAGTAATTATGACAATCAAACACCAACTCTATTCTTTTCTCCCACTCTAAATAAATTTCAGGGTCAGTTCTACATTGGAATGATGATATTTTCATTTTGATGCTCCCAAGATTCTTATCTACTCCATCTCGACCCCCAGAGTTTGCCCTAAGGCCTCTTCCATGCCTAACTCTTCTATGTCCACCCAATCCAACTTCAGATGTTAAGCCTTCCTCATCCTCACCAAACTCTCCATTCTTATACCCATTCTCAATTCTAGGCTTACGTCGCCTCCTATCTCTCTCACCTTGCAAATTTCTAATCACTGCTTCTTGATTATCCATACTATTCCTCACTTCACCCAACACCAAGTTCAACTGCTCAAACTATTGTTGCATGGCTTGCAACACAATGGATGAGTTATATTCTCTCCCCCTTAGTGATGAGCTACTCCGATGAGACATTATAATATGCTGCACAAAAACAATGTTAGTGGAAAACCTCACACGCTCCCTTACGTGTTTACACTCGAATAATGGCACTCCACTTGTGTTTCACTCTTAATGGCTTTTTCCCGATAATAGTCTCACACTCTCTTGCCTTTTACCTCAATAGTTTTTCCACTCAAGTTCTTTAGGAACTAATTGAACACAATCAAGAGAAAGCAACCTTGTTTTATCCCAACTAGTAATTAGATCCAGGAAACAAGAACAAGAGAAACATGGAAGGAATAAAAATGACACGAGAATCAAGGAAGTTATACGAATGAAAGTGTAATTATAAAGCAAGATACCAACTAGAAAGATGTGAACAGCTCCTATGATGATAAAAGCTCAATCAACAAATACTTTCTTTCTCTTTATTATAACTATGTAGCAACTTTGAATATGCTACCTTCTTTTTTCTTCTTCTTCTTTCTGTTTTTTTTTCTTTTTTTTGTTCGAATTTTTTTTTCTTTTCCTTTCTTTTCTTTTCCTTTCTTTTCTTTTCTTTTATTTTCTTTTCCTTTCCTTTCTTTTTCTTTTCTATAATTCAACCACAAACAGCAATATTCAATTGTGAAAACCAAACAATTGAATTCAAACACACAATCATGGACAATGAAGTAGAAGAGAATCAATGGAACGACACTCCTAGCAACTGAAAAACTTAGAGATGCAGGAAACCCTAGAATTTTAAAGCCCTAGGTGATGCAAATTTTAGCCAAACCCAAAATCATAAGAATTTTGGCAGCCTACTTTTTGTTCTTTATTTTTTTTTTTTTGGCAACCCTAGAACAATGAAACCCTAGAATTAAATTTAAAAATGCAAGAAATAGAAGATAGAATCAGACCTGATTGGAAACCTTGCTCTGAATACCAAATGATATGAACCCGCGGGAATGAATCCCTTGAACCCACAGTCAATTTGAAAACTCCCCAAGAAAGCCAAAATCAAGTCAATGGATGGAGAACCTAGACCCGCGGGAATGAATCCCATGGTTGTGCTCGGTGGAGTTAGATCCTGATGATGGTAGTGCTATAGTGGTGCGAAGCGAGGAACTCGAGAGGAGAGAGGGGCTCGAGTCGGGGAAGAGAAAGTTCCAGTGCGGGACTTCGATGGTGGGGGATGCTCGCCGACGTGAGGGGGAGCTGCCGGTGGTGGCGGTGAGACTAGGTGGCACAAGGCGGCGCCGAGCTGGGCTGAGGAAGGATCGGCTAGGGAGATGGGGTTTCTGTCGGGCTCAAGGGGAGAGGGAAGGAAAAAGTGAGGAAGAAGGAAGAGGGGTCTAGGTTTTAATCATAATCCCTTTATCTTGGGATCCTCAAAATGATCTAATGGTGGAGGTCTTCAAAAATAATAAATGATATTAAAATGATTTTTGAAAATTATAATATTTTTGGAGCTCTTAAAAAATATTATAATTGTCTTATTTAAAACCAGGCTTGGTTCAATAATACTGGAAATACCTCATATAAATATTTCCAGTGCATTTAAAACATTGGGCGTACTTTAAAAATCACATAATATCTTTAGAATGCTTTGGTTCATTCAGCACGCATAATGAGACTCGCAGTCGCTAGAGAGAAGGGCAGAGTGGTACATAATTTCCATCCTTGGAATTTGCTTTCGTCAGAAAGAAGGAGCAGGGTGTTACAGCTTTCTTAAAAACCCCAAATCATTTTCCAAGAAATCGGGTAGAAAGTGTGTGTGTTCTATCATTCTCGAAATCTTACGAGATTTGAATCTCATTTTCGGGTTGAGAAAGTGACATGTCTACTCAAAACTAAGAGAAAACAGATCCTTACCTTGTCTATCCTTGATGGTGCTGAAATCCTCTCTCTTGAAAGGATCCTCCTTGTTTGGTTGGAAAGAAAATACGAGAAAGTGAGAGAATCTTCAAGTGAACATGTGAGAATTGTGTGGAGAGAGTGAGAGTTCATGCTGATAGGAACCAAGGTGGGCCTACTCTTAAAGATCCTTTGCAAGTTCCAGATGGGCCAATTACAAGATCAAGGGCCAAGAAGATCAAGGAAGCAATGCAAGGATTGGTGCAATCCACCTGGGATGAAGCCAGCAAGAGCCCAACATTGAAGATGGGTCTGAAAGAAGAAGAACCAGTTTTGATCCACTTTATTCAAGCTGTGGAAGACATGACTTAAAGATACGGCCTATTGTTATTGGAGGCTTCCAATTTGGTTAAATGATTTATTTTATTAGTTTAGAATAAGTGGGCTTGAAGATGCTTGACTCACATGTCTTATTTCTTTTGAACTATGTTTTTGGGAAGGCCTTGTATTTTGGCCAAGGGCTTATTTGGAAAATTACATTTTAGGAACTAGGGTTTCATCAATTTACTGTTGGGGTTACTGTAGCCGCGCGTACTGTAGCTGCTACTGTTCATCAAGGGTAATTTTGGGTAAAAGGGGCATTATTTTGGCTAGGGTTTTGATTAGGTTTGGCTTTAAAAACTCTTTGTAGCCTCATTTGAGATTTAGACAATATTGAATTTTATTTGTGAGTTGAGTTTTCTCCTCTTGTTCTTGATTGAACTCTTGAACTTATCAAAGGTAAATCACAACCTTTGTGGCGTTCCTCCTTTGTAATCTGGGTTCTTGAGACGGGTTCTTCAACGGGTCTAGATTTTAATATAATCTAGGTTCTTGAAACGAGTTCTCATCGGGTCTAGATTCTCCATCCATAGACTTGATTTTGGCTTTCTTGGGAAGTTTTCAAATTGATTGTGGGGTCAAGGGAATTCATTCCCACGGGTTCATATCATTTGGTATTCAGAGCAAGGTTTCCAATCAGATCTTATTCTATCTTTTATTTCTTGCATATTTAATTCTAGGGCGTCATTGTTCTAGGATTGATTACAAAAAAAAACAAAAAATAGTGGTGGTTAGTAGGGTTGCTGAAATTCATTGTTCTAGGGTTTGTGTTGGCTGAAATCTCTTATTCTAGGGGCTGCCGTATATCACTTGCCCAAGGGTTTTTGAGTTATTGTTAGGGTTTTTCTCAACTGCTTATTCTTGATTGTGATCAAATCAGTTGGTGAAAGGAAAAGAAAAGAAAAGAAAAGAAAAGAAAAGAAAGAAAAGAAAAGAAAAAAAAAATCGTGAAAAAAAAAAAAAAAAATTCGAGATTTTTTTTTTCTTGATCCTTATCATCAAAGGGGGTGATTCTAGTTGATATCTTGTCTTATTGCTACTGTTTCATTCGTATAATTTCCTTGATTCACGTGCCATTTTTTTTTTCATTCCTTCCGTGTTTCTCTTGTTCTTGTTTCTTGGACTTAATTACTAGTTGGGATAAAACAAGGTTGCTTTGTCTTGATTGAGTCAATTAGTTCTTAAAGAACTTGAGTGGGAAAACTCTTGAGGTAAAAGGCAAAGAGAGTGTGAGACTATTATCGAAAAAAGCCAATTAAGAGTGAAACACGAGTGGAGTGTCATTATTCGAGTGTAAACACGTGAGGGAGTGTGTGAGGTTTACTTTTTTTTTTTTGCCACTAACTTTCTCTTGTGTAGCGCCTGATAATGTCTCATCGGAGTAGCGCATCACCAAGGGGGAGAGCAGATAACTCATCTTTTGTGTTGCAAGCCATGCAACAACAGTTTGAGCGGTTGAACATGGTGTTGGGTGAAGTGAGGGATAGGATGGATCATCAAGAAGCAGCGATTAGAAATCTACAAGATAGGAGGGATAGGAGGCGACGTGAGCATAGAGTTGAAAATCAGTATGAGAATGAAGGAGATGGTGAGGAAGAGGAAGATATAGCATCTGACGTTGGGTCGGGTAGAAATAGAGGAGTTAGGCATGAAAGAGGACTTGAGGGGAATCTAAGGGGTCGGGATGGTGTAGATAGAGACCTTGGTAGCATCAAAATGAAAATACCATCTTTCCAAGGTAGAACTGACCCTGAGGTTTATCTAGAGTGGGAGAAAAAAATAGAGTTGGTGTTTGATTGCCATAATTACTCTGAGGAGAAGAAAGTGAAGTTGGCGGTAATTGAGTTCACTGATTATGCTATTATTTGGTGGGATAAATTAGTGACCAATAGGAGAAGGAATTAAGAGTGGCCTATAGAGACATGGGGAGAGTTGAAGCTCTCATGAGGCGGAGATTTGTTCCTAGCCATTACTATAGAGACCTTTTCCAGAAATTACAAAATCTTACACAGGGGTCTAGGAGTGTGGAGGATTACCATAAGGAGATGGAGGTGGCGATGATTCGGGCTAATGTAGAGGAGGACCGAGAGGCCACCATGGCTAGATTTTTGAGTGGGTTGAATAGGGACATAGCCAATGTAATTGAATTGCAGCATTATGTGGAGATAGAGGACATGGTGCACATGGCTATGAAGGTGGAGAGGCAATTAAAGAGAAAAGGGACAGCAAGGTACACTACGGTTTCTAGCACTACTTGGAAATCAAAATGGGATAGGAATGATCCAGCTGAAGCAAAGAGAAAGACCGAACCACCTAAGGGAAAAGATGAGGGAACTAGCAACAAACCCAAGGTAGAATCCCAACCTTCACGGAATAGAGATATCAAATGTTTTAAGTGTTTGGGTTCAGGGCACATTGCTTCTCAATGTCCAAATAGGAGGGTGATGATTATGCGTGACAATGGGGAGGTGATGACTGAGAGTGAGGATGATAGTGATGAGGTGCCCGAGTTGGATGATGCTAGTGATGATGATGGAGTGGTATACCCTGTGACAGGTGAGTCTCTTGTTGCCAGGCGTGCTCTTAATGCACACATTAAGGTGGATGATGCAGAGCAACAGAGAGAGAACATTTTCCATACTAGATGCCATGTCAACAATAAGGTATGTAGTATGATCATTGATGGAGGGAGTTGTACTAATGTGGCTAGCACTACTTTGGTTGAGAAATTGAATTTACCAACCTTAAAACACTCTAGACCATACAAATTGCAGTGGTTGAATGATTGTGGAGAGGTTAGGGTGGATAAACAAGTGTTAGTTACTTTTTCTATTGGGAAGTATCAAGATGAGGTGCTTTGTGATGTTGTACCTATGCATGCGGGCCATATTTTGTTGGGGAGGCCGTGGCAGTATGATAGGAGAGTGACACATGATGGGTTCAAGAACATGTACAGCTTTGAAAAGGAGGGCCAACGCCATCAAGGCCATCAAGGAGTGGCCAATGCCAAAAAGCATCACTGAGGTAAGAAGCTTTCATGGGTTAGCTAGCTTTTATCGGCGTTTTGTTAAAGACTTTAGCACCATTGCTGCACCACTCTCTGAAGTAATTAAAAAGAATGTTGGGTTTCATTGGGGCGCTAATCAAGAGAATGCTTTTGCCACTATTAAAGAAAGGTTGTGCTCTGCACCTGTGTTAGCATTACCTGATTTTAACAAAGCTTTTGAGATTGAATGTGATGCCTCAGGAATAGGGATTGGAGCCGTTTTGATGCAGGATAGGCGGCCCATAGCCTTCTTTAGTGAAAAGTTAAGTGGGGCATCCTTGAAGTAACCTACATATGACAAAGAGCTTTATGCTCTTGTTCGTGCATTAGAGACTTGGCAGCACTACCTATGGCCAAGGGAATTTGTGATCCACACCGATCATGAATCATTGAAGCATCTCAAGGGTCAAGGTAAGTTGAATAAAAGGCATGCTAGATGGATGGAATACATTGAGACCTTTCCCTATGTCATCCGTTACAAGCAAGGTAAGGAGAACATTGTTGCTGATGCTCTATCCCGGAGGTATGTACTTCTTACTTCTATGAGTGCCAAAATGCTTGGGTTTGAATACGTGAAAGACATGTATGCCGATGATGCTGATTTTTCAAATGTGTATGTGGCATGTGATAAGGCGGCATTTGGTAAGTTTTACAAGCATGATGGTTATTTGTTTAAAGAAAGCAAACTTTGTCTGCCAAATTGTTCTATGCGTGAGTTATTGGTGCGTGAGGCACATGGTGGGGGATTAATGGGACACTTTGGTGTCAAGAAAACTTTAGACATTTTGCATGAACATTTCTTTTGGCCTAAGATGAAGAGAGATGTTAACCGTATTTGTGGAAGGTGCATTACATGTAGAAAGGCCAAATCTAAGGTTTTGCCACATGGGTTGTATACACCCTTACCCGTTCCTAGTGAGCCATGGGTAGACATATCTATGGACTTTGTTTTGGGGCTGCCTAGGACCAAAAGGGGTAGAGATTCTATTTTTGTTGTTGTGGATAGATTCAGTAAGATGGCACATTTCATTCCATGCCATAAAACAGATGATGCAACAAATATAGCTGACTTGTTTTTCAGGGAGATAGTGCGACTCCATGGTGTACCTAGGAGTATTGTTTCTGATAGGGATGTTAAATTCCTTAGCTACTTTTGGAAGGTGTTGTGGGGGAAATTGGGTACTAAGCTCTTATTTTCCACTACTTGTCATCCACAGACTGATGGTCAGACTGAAGTAGTTAATAGGACTTTAACTCAGCTTTTACGCACTGTTGTTCATAAGAATTTAAAAACTTGGGAGGATTGTTTGCCATTTATAGAATTTGCATATAATAGGACGATGCATACTACTACTTCATACTCTCCTTTTGAAATTGTTTATGGATTTAATCCACTTACTCCTTTGGATTTGATGCCTTTACTTGTTGATGACAGGAGTAGTTTGGATGGACAAAAGAAGGCGGAGTTGGTGAAGTCACTTCATGAGAGGGTACGGCTTCAAATTGCCCAAAAGAATGAAAGGGTTGCTTCCCAAGCCAATAAAGGACGAAGGCGTGTCATCTTTGAACCAGGAGATTGGGTTTGGGTTCACATGCGCAAAGAAAGATTCCCAGCCCATAGAAGGACTAAGTTGCATCCTCGAGGAGATGGACCTTTCCAAATTCTTGAGAAAATTAATGACAATGCATATAAAGTGGATCTTCCAGGTGAGTATAAAGTTTCTGCAACTTTCAATGTTTCTGATCTTTCTCCTTTTGATGTAGGTGAAGATTCGAGGTCGAATCCTTTTGAGGAGAGGGGGAATGATAGGAACCAAGGTGGGCCTACTCTTAAAGATCCTTTGCAAGTTCCAGATGGGCCAATTACAAGATCAAGGGCCAAGAAGATCAAGGAAGCAATGCAAGGATTGGTGCAATCCACCTGGGATGAAGCCAGCAAGAGCCCAACATTGAAGATGGGTCTGAAAGAAGAAGAACCAGTTTTGATCCACTTTATTCAAGCTGTGGAAGACATGACTTAAAGATACGGCCTATTGTTATTGGAGGCTTCCAATTTGGTTAAATGATTTATTTTATTAGTTTAGAATAAGTGGGCTTGAAGATGCTTGACTTACATGTCTTATTTCTTTTGAACTATGTTTTTGGGAAGGCCTTGTATTTTGGCCAAGGGCTTATTTGAAAAATTACATTTTAGGAACTAGGGTTTCATCAATTTACTGTTGGGGTTACTGTAGCCGCGCGTACTGTAGCTGCTACTGTTCATCAAGGGTAATTTTGGGTAAAAGGGGCATTATTTTGGCTAGGGTTTTGATTAGGTTTGGCTTTAAAAACTCTTTGTAGCCTCATTTGAGATTTAGACAATATTGAATTTTATTTGTGAGTTGAGTTTTCTCCTCTTGTTCTTGATTGAACTCTTGAACTTATTAAAGGTAAATCACAACCTTTGTGGCGTTCCTCCTTTGTAATCTGGGTTCTTGAGACGGGTTCTTCAACGGGTCTAGATATTAATATAATCTAGGTTCTTGAAACGAGTTCTCATCGGGTCTAGATTCTCCATCCTTGACTTGATTTTGGCTCTCTTGGGGAGTTTTCAAATTGATTGTGGGGTCAAGGGAATTCATTCCCACGGGTTCATATCACATGCAAATTCTGAAAAATGGCAAGGGAAAAAGACCATAGGCTTGTCCCTCCTTTTTATAGTAGACTCTTCACTTCCGTCCTTGGTTGCTTCCAAAATCCTTACATGGAAGACAAGTGGCATAGGTTTCTTTTTCCCCTTTCTCTTTTGTCGAGAATGACTCTTAGAATTCCCCACTTGGGCTGCATTGGGAAGGGGCATCTTGGGGGTGGGGTAAGGTTTCTCCTTCCTTGGCCGAAATCCCCTTCTTTCCCCTTTATACCTGTCCTTTCCTTAAGCAAGTGAATATTTCTTCAAGGGTATCTTGGTAAAACATCTCATATGTCTTCCTTTTCCCAACAAGTAACCTTTGGCATGGATTACAGGTGGCATTGGGCGTGTGCCATTGCCCTAGCTGTCCACTCCTTCTTCCATTTCCCAAGTTGATGTTTTATCTTCTTGGTGCTCTTTCCCTAGGTGACTTCTCATGTGCCATTGGTCTAAAAATAATCTAAGTAACAAGTGGCAAGTGAATGGGGTGCTTGGGAATGTGTTAGCCAAAACCCTAAGGGCATATTTTTCCTTGATACAAAGTCCCATCATCTAATCTTCTAGAAGCTTAGTGCATGCTTGACACTTCGCAAAAACTGACCAAATTCGAAATCCTTTGTGTTCCCCTTTGGTTCTCCATGTAGATTTTCTAGAAAAGCTCTGTTTCTTTTCCCTAGGCTTCCCTTCCCAAGAAATCTACCTTGGAACTCAAATTTTGGGCAAGACAAGGGTTTAGGCGTGTGGGAAGATGGGCTAGCCGAAAATCCCTTAGTCTTCATAGGTTTCTTTTGTCCCTTGATTCATCTTGAAGGTTTCTAGCATGTTGACAAGTGGCAATTCCTCTAGGGTAGGCGTGCAAGCCACTTCTTGATGCTTTCCTACACTTCTCTCTCCCCCTTATCCCATAATCAACCTTAGATTCACACATGCATGACAGATGGCACTAGTGACTATGATTTGGGTCATGGCCCTGGGTTTGTAAATAGGGCCAAAAATTACACAGCAAATCTAGGGTCACTCCCTTCTTGGGCTCAAATCACTAGATCAAAGACTCTAAGGCCTTCCAAGTAACTAAGGCTCCTAAAATGCCATGGCAACCAATAATGAATTCTATGGGCCATGTTTAGACAAACTTGGGTCATCACATGCGAGAATGTGGCGATGGGACCCTCCCGCTACCTCCTCCTGAAGTCTTTATGATAGAGGCAGAAACAAGGGACGAGGAAACACTGAAACAAGGAGAAGTCGATGAGCCATTGGAACTCTTTCCCTTTGATCCAACCCAATCGGATAAGTACGTGAGGATCAGAACTACAATGGCGAAGGAGGAAAGGAACTGGCTAATCTAGCTCCTCTTGGAGCACAAAGATGTTTTTCGCATGGAATCATCAAGATATGCCGAGCATAAGCGAAAACGTTATAGAGCATTGACTGAACGTCAACCCGGACACAAGGCCTATTAAGCTGAAGAAGAGGAATTTCAGCATTGAGAAGTATAAGGCAAGAGCATAAGAAGTGGATCGATTATTGGTGGCAGGATTTATCAGGGAAACTTAGTACCCTAACTGGTTGTCAAACGTTGATGTTGGTAAAGAAGTCCAATGGCAAGTGGCTAATGTGTGTAGACTTCACAGACCTCAACAAAGCATGCCCTTATTCCAAGTATTGAAGAAGGCTTAAGAATTGGATGCACGATGTGAGGAAGCATTTGCGCAGCTAAAAGAATACTTGACCCACCCACCACTGCTTAGTCAAACCAAGCAGAACCCTTGTCGCTGTATCTAGCCGACACCCTAGATGTGGTTTCTGCCGCTTTAGTAAGAGATGAGGGCAAGGAGCAGAGGCCGGTGTATTATTTTAGCAAAGCCTTAAGAGGGGCTGAGAAGAGATACCCAAAGATAGAGTTGATCGCCTTCGCACTTGTGACGTTGGCATGAAGATTATGCCTCTATTTCCATGCCCACCCCATAAGGGTCATCACCTCCACACCCTTGTAGAACGTGTTTCAAAGGCCTGACACTTCGGGGTGACTGGTGAAATGGTCCATCGAGTTGAGCCAGTATGACATCATCTATGTCCCCAAAACCACTGACAAGGGACAAGTTGTAACACCTCGCCTAATTAACCATTATGATTAACCCTTAAATGCTCTAGATTTAAGATTTTTATTTTGGGTTATTACTAAGATCAATGTTAATAGTGAGGTTAGTCTTAACCTTGGCTCTTAGTATCATTAAGCAAAAGATTAGAGAAGAAAGCCCATTAGCGAATTTAGTGAGGTTTTAGGACCTTAGAACATTCATGGGCCTAACCTTAGAAGCCTTGAGCCAAGCCCTTAGGGAATTCAAGACTTAGTAGCTAGCTTTGGCCCAAACATAAGGAAGGCTTAAAGCCTTTGGGCCAAACTTGGTGTAGAATTGACCCATGGCCCAATTAGGCCAAGTCAAGCCCTTTCAAGCCCATCTTAGTGGATCTTGAGGTCTCTTTTGAATCCTAAAAAATTTAGAAATAAGGCCCCCTCTCATTCAAGCCCAAAAGCCCATAAGCCATCAACCCACACACTTGGCCCCTTTTAAGCCCACAAGGCCCAAAACCATGTTTGGGTTTATTTCACTATTCACGTTGAAAGCATAATACACAATACCATGGGTTTCCTCAAGCCAGTATCATACCCTAAATGCCCAAATTAAGTTTTGGAAGTTGGCTAAGACCATTAATCAACATACATGTGATTAGTGATCTTTAAGCCATGCTTTGAAGCTTAATTTTGTCTTAATCTTTTCTTAACCTTTTAATATGAAATCTTCTTGATTTATTATTTCATTTCATCATACTTTGACCTTACTAATACCCTAGATAAACCTCTCCACATGTCATCAAGGGAAATGACATATCAAACCCCAAATCCACATCAATCGGTTATTGTGTATGCCTTTGAGTAATTGGATTGTTTTGCTCTTAGGACCAATATTTTTGTGGCTTGTCCTCAATGGTAATATGGTCTTTAGACACCTCATGAGGCCCCTTCAAACCCAGAATAAGCCTTGGGCAAAATTGGTTCCACAAACCAAACCAAGAAGCTAAACCGATTGCACCTTAGTCTAGTTTGAGTGGGAACCGGTTGGGTTGGCATTTAACCAACCATCCGCCTTGGTTGAGCCACCACCCCATGCCACCTCCATCACCACCCAATCCCTAAGAGATCCAATGACCATCATGAGAAATTTGACTCAGAGTTTCCCACCCAAAACCATCCAAAACCGAAGCTCAAATCTGCCAAGTGAAAACCACTACAGAACCATTGTCATCTGAACCATTCCCCGTGACCTGGAAACCTCTACAGAACCATTGTAGCCATAGTAAGGAGGAAATCATGGTGGTTTCAGTCCACTACTCTCCATGCACAAGGTGACCTAAGCCCATGGAAGCAAGCTAGAAAAATCTCAGACTTGTGCACCGCCCACTTCACCCAATTACATTGCAGCAAAGCCAACGTCTCCTCTCTTGAAGCCTATAATACCTCCCTCACTTCCTCATTTCCTCCACACCTAAGCTCCAAGCCTCCTCTTGTGTCTTGAGGGCACTTCTCCCCCTTAGAGAGCAGTAGAGTGAAACCGAGTGAGTTTTGGTGAGTTTTTGAGCAAGGTTGTCTTGAGTGCTTAGAAGGCCGTGAAATTTATAATTTTTATTGCTCTTGATATTTGTTTGCATGTCAAGCTTTGTTTGCTTGTGTTGGTATGAGGTTTGGTTGAGTTTTGAGAAGATTATCATGCTTAGTTCAAAACTGGGTCATTAAAGGATGGTTTATATGTTTAAATGATTTTAAGTGGGAATTTAGCTATGGCATGTCTTAAGTATGATTTGATATGATTTATCATTGTCTTAGAATTATTATGGAAGGTTTAATTCTTGATTAAAAGTTTGCCATGATATGCTTTAAATCTTTCACTAATGTTTGCAATTAGTGAAAAATTAAGGCCTTAACGGCAATTTTTGAAAGACTAGGGGTATTTTTATAAATACCCATTTTTGAAGCCTTTGTTTCTGAACCTCATCCATAGTAGTATTAATCCTAACTTAGTATACATGTGGTTTCAGGAGCTACAACATTTTTTCAAATTAATCAGGAAGTTTGTAAGTTGGCCTCTAACTTACACCGTGATAGATTATTTATGAATTATGGATAAATGTTTCAATCATATTTCAATTACCATTTTGAGTATAAAATATCATGTTATATGATACATTGAGTGCATACTTACATGACATGTGATATTTTTCACAATTTTTGCATATTGTATCTATAAATGTCATTTTTACATAAAAGCTTGCCACATATGCACATGTCATAAAAAATATTTTTCCAGCATAGCATGGAAATAATTTTTGTCACGACCCCAAAGGCTAGGATGAGGAATTATCCTAGTGGAACTCCTATGTCCACTCTAGAGTATTTAAAAATGGAGAGGTAACCCCTGGGTTGACAAAGAACAGTCAACGAGCTTCGAATGGGTTCTTTTCAAAGAACGTTGGAGCGAAATCAATATGTTATGACACCTAATGCTGGTGTGTGTATACGTTATGATGTTATGTTATATTTAACAATGCATTGAGAACGAGTCTATAGACAACGTGGTTTCAACATGATTTGTACTATGGTCACCGATAGGTATTCACAGTGCATATGGGGAACTATGATGTTACCACGCGTTATGATGTTATATGGATTGTTAATAATGATGAAAGTTTATGATGAAGTTATGTTTTCAAAAATGGAAGTAAAAATGTTCATTGAATGGAAACATGTGCCTCCATTTCTATGAAAATGTTAAGGAATCTTTATGGGAGACATGCATACTGATTTTTTTGCATTTTCTGCATTTCATGCATTACATATTTATTATTTTTCATGCTTAATTTATCTTTGTGCATGTTGATTGTTTAACTTACTGATATTCCAGTAAATCTCACCCCATGTGGGACCACTATCATTATACTAGGAAGGGTAGAAGTTGTGTCAGGTTTCGATGAGAATGAGCTAGATGGAGCGTTGGATCCGACTGATTGAGGAGGAGCCAAACCCTGAGAGGAGATTGAATTTAATCTTGATGTTTATAGCCCAAGTCCTTCATGCTTTAGAACGCATGAAGTGAATGATTTGACTTTGACCCTTAGTTGGACTAAGATTATGATACGTTTGGTACTTTGAACTTGATGATCACTAATGAATTGGAATGTTTTTAGTTATTCTGGCATATGTTATACTTTCACCTTTATTTATGCTGCGATTATTGCATACTGCTAGTTGCATACTAGGATGCATTGCATAACAACTGTCATGTATGGGGTATGTAACCTTGTGTTGCATGTTCTGACGCTCTAAGTCTCCGTTCCATCCCAAGCGGAGATTGGGGGCATCACACAAGTCCTGGTTGATTTTGTCATAGAACTTTCAAACTTCCTTGAGGAGACGCCGAAGGCACCCGAGAAGGAACCGTGGCTAGTGTAGGTCGATGGCTCATCCTGTCGGGCAGGAGTGGGCGTGGATATCCACATGATAACAAACGATGACTCAGAGTCATTTCATGCTGTCCGATTGGACTTCAAGGTGACGATTAATGAAGCGGAGTACTAGGCAGTGCTCATGGGATTGGCTGTAGTTGAATTGTGAAGTGGAATGGCGGTAGTAGTAAAGCAGACTCCCAGGTGGTGGTTGGCCAACTCACGGGAGAATATTTAGCAAAGGGACCGAAGTTAATAAGGTACCTCCGTCATGTTCAGGAGAAATCCTGTCAATTTCAATATTTTCGGATCGAATGAATTCCCAAAGGGGACAATTGAAAGGCGGATTGGTTAGCAAGAACGACATCGACAGGGCAAGAACAAATGCTGCCATGAGAAGTAACCCTCAGGATAGTAGACACGGCGTCCATAGGGGAGGAAGTTTTTGAGATCAAAGGAAACTTTCGACGATGGGCAGATAATGTGATCAGGTACTTAAAGAATGGGGAAGCTACCTGCTTCCCCAGAGGAGGCAAGGAAAGTTAGAAATAGGGTAGCTTAATTCACCTTAATAGACGGAACACTGTACAAATGGGGTTTTTCAAGCCCATTACTAAGATGCATATCAAAAGAGGAGGCCGAGTATGTGATGAGGGAGATACATGAAGGCTTTTGTGGGAATCATTCAGGAGGAAGGTCATTGGCAGCGAAAGTCATGAGAGCAGGCTACTATTGGCCTAATGCCCTGTAGGACTGAAAGGAGTTAGTAAAAAAGTGTGTCCCATGCTAGCTACATGCACCCCTGAAGAACTGAAGTTGATAACGGCCCCATGATGTCAACAAGAGAGACTCCTTTCACCCTGGGATACGGAATTGAAGCCATGATACCGGGAGAATTGGGGATACCAAGCCACAAGAAGCTTAACTTCGATGCCAATGAAAATGGAAGGAAGCTGGAAGAGCATCTGGACCTACTAGAAGAAAGAAGAGGAAGAGTTGAGACAAGGGTGGCTGCCTACAAGAGGAAGATGGAGCAGTATTTCAACAAAAGAGTAAAACTGAGGTCCTTCAAGGTTGGCCACCTGGTGTTAAAAGAGACTAGGGTGACTGTGACGCCCCCAATCCCCGCTAAGGATAGAACGGAGACTTAGAACATCGGGATATGCAACACAAGATTATATACCCCCGTTCATGACAGTTAATATGCAATACATCCTAATATCCAACTACCAGTATTTTTTTTTTTTTTTAAAGAAAAGTTAGGGTCAGCTGTACACTAGTGATCCCTCCCCAATTTTATTAATAACCCTCACTTGTGGCAGAGGAAAACTGTGGTTACAAAGACAAGCATCTGGGGTACAAACGATAAACCCAGCATGCGGGAAAAACCTAGCCGGAAAAAAACTAACAAAAACAACAAAATAAACGACAAACAACAAAAACTCGAAACTAACTAAAACGCAAAGACGGTAAACCTGAGTAATCCATACGGATAAGACCACGCAATGCACGGGGAGTCTCCGTTAATTGCGAAACTGTTAAGTCTTTTCCAGAAGCTCCCTGTTTGGCTAACCAATCAGCAACTTTATTTCCCTCTCTAAAAACATGGTGTATCGAGTAGGTCATGGAGTCCATAATGTCGATAATTTCCTCCCAGAAATCCTCTAGATACCACACCCCACATCTCTTGCTCTTCCACCAGGATATAACATTCATAGAGTCAAGCTCGTATGCACAAAATTAAGAGATAAAGATTTACAAACCTGGAGCCCATGAAGAAGAGCTAGAAGTTCTGCCCGATTATTATAACCTATGCCAATGAATGAGGAAAAAGCATGAATAAGTTTTCCATGATTATTTCTAATGATCCCACCTATCCCTGAGGCACCAGGGTTACCCAAATTGCTACCATCTGTGTTAAGCTTGACCCATCCCGCCGAAGGACGATTCCAGAAGATAGTTTTGCAACGCCGAATTGGGATAAGAACAGCCTGGACATTCAAACTTTTCAATACCTGCAAATCAAAACTGGAAATGTGAGAACTAGCATGCATATCACGGCATATAAGACTAATCCACCGACGAACAGAATGAATAATTTCTGAGACAGGTTCAAAGTGACCCTCCATACGCGCCAAATAGAGCCTCCGCCATAGTCTCCAAGTTATAATCACCGGAAGAATTCCCAGAATAATGCCAACTTGAGACGAATTATTAGCTCGATGAAACCACCTCTTCACTATATCTTTCCAATTTTGACCTATCGGGATCCCAAGATAAGCCCCAAAATAACGCCAAGTATAATTAGCAATATCACCTGCAAAAAGAACATGATTTTGGTCCTCAAAGTGACCATTAGCACAACAATCACAATGAGAGGTAATAGGGATACCAATACGACGAAGATGATGATCGACACTAAGGGCCATATACCAAGCTTTCCACATGAGAGACGACATTTTAAGAGGGAGACTCTTATGCCAAATCCAGGAATGACCCTCAATAGTATCACTTCTAATGCGGATACAATCCCAAGCTGACTTAATAGAAAACAGACCATTATAATTTTTAGTCCAAATCAGAACATCCATACCAGGCTTCGCTTTGCAAAGATCCTCTAAAATTTCATCAATTTGATCCGGCCCCACTAACTGACGAATAAAATCGACATCCCAAACATTATTTAATTGACAATCCTTCACGAGAAGATTGGGATGCTCCACAATATTCATATCATTGCTTAAAGGACCTCTGTCTCTCCATTTATCATACCAGAAAAAAATCTTACCATCCTTAAGACGCCATTTAGAGTTATCCAAGATCAAAGGAAGAGACTTAGCAATCATTTTCCAAAACCTAGTACCTACTATAGGATCAACCAGGGCCCAAGGTTTCAAACCCACATATTTACTCTTAAAAAAATTAGCCCATAAAGAATTACCTTGAATAAGATTCCAAGCAAATCTGGCATGAAGGGCTTTCTGCATATCATCGAGGTTTCTAAGCGCCAAACCTCCTTCCTCCACGGGACGGCAGATAGAATTCTAGGCCACCCATTTTTTCTTACCTTTGCCATTATGCTCCCCCCAAAAGAAAGTACTCATCATCCGGTGAATGTTTTTAATAGTAGCTTGAGGGACTTGAAGGACAACAAAAAGATGAAGAGCCATACTAGAAATAACGTGACGAAGTAAGGTAAGATGGCCACCCGTAGACAGAAATCTCATCTTCCACCCCGAAATTTTCTTTTGGATATTAGCCAGCATATCTTCCAGATGAACCTGTTTGAGACGACCCAAAATAATAGGCACTCCAAGATATTTGAAAGGAAAAGATCCTTCTGAAAATCCAGTCTTCCGTAATAATAAGCTTATGTGAGCAGTAGAGATTTTTTGGGAGCAGAAAATGGCAGATTTAGAGTGATTGATACACTGACCCGACCAGCTCTCATATTTATGGAGCACAGATGAGATCTCCCTAATAGCTTGAGAGCTACCATTAGAAAAAATAACTACATCATCAGCATACATAAGATGAGAGATTCTGGGCGTACCTCGGGCCTGGGAGAATTGACCAAATTTTTTAGCCTCCACACTTTGCTTGATCAATCTAGAGAGAATCTCTTGAAGAATAATAAAGAGATAAGGAGAAAGAGGGTCACCCTGACGTAAACCTCGGCCAGCTTTGAAAAATCATTTAATAGTGCCATTCATCATAATAGAATACCAAGGAGTCGAGATACATGTCTGATAAGATCACAAAAATTAGAAGAAAACCCAAAACAACGAAGAACCTCCAGAAGAAACAACCAATCCACGCGATCATAAGCTTTAGCCATATCTAATTTAATCATGATATTACCACCATGGGCCTTTTTATTAATGGAGTGAATCATTTCCTGGGTAATGGTAATATTTTCAAAGATACTTCTCCCAAGAATGAAAGCTCCCTGTTCCCACGAAATCATTATTGAGAGGAGTCCTGTCAGCCGATTAACAATGATTTTGGAGCATATTTTATAGAACACCGAGCAAAGGCTGGTTGGCCTAAATTTATCAAACCCAGAGGGAGTATCAACCTTTGGAATTAAGACCAGAAAAGATGCAGTGAAAAATCTTGGAAGATATTTTGAATTAAAAAATTAAAAAATGGCTTCCAAGACATCTTCTTTCACAATATCCCAACAACTTTTGAAAAAGCCCGAGCTAAAACCATCAGGTCCCGGAGAACTGTTAGAAGGAATAGAAGAAAGAGCAGAAGACACTTCCTTCATAGAAGGCATCCCACACAACATCAAATTGTCAGAATCAGAAATAATAGGAGAAATAAGAGTCGATAAATCAGGTAACAAGCTAATCTGGGATCCCTGCAAAAAAGAAGAAAAATAATCCACAGCACCCTGATGAATACTCTCCGGCGAGTTAAAGACCATACCATTCGATGATCTCATGTACATCACTTTTTTACGCCGTTTATTAGCAAGGCATGCATGAAAAAATTTAGTATTCCGGTCTCCTTCCATATGCCATTTTAACTTGGCCATTTGAGCCAGTCTAGTATCTTCACAACGGAGCCAATTATCCAATTCCGCTGAGGCAGCAATAAGATCCCGCTCCGTAGAATCATCCCAATTTTGTTGAAGTTTCTTTTCCAACTCCTCAATTTGCTTCTCAAGGGATATAATATGCATTTTAGTATGACCGAAATTCTGTTTATTCCATTCACGCAAGGCGACCTTAGTAATCTTCAATTTAAAAGCCAATTTAGAGAGCCCATGGCCATCAAAAGTAGCAGACCAAGCCTGCTTGACGCACGATAAGAATTGAGAATGATCCACCCACATTTGTTGAAAGCGAAAAGGCGAAGGGCCAAAAGAAGAAGGATCCAACTTGAACTCAATAACCATGGGGGCGTGATCAGAAGTTGTTCTTGGCAAGTAAGAGCAAACCGCATTCGGGAAATACGAAAGCAAGGAAAAATCCATAAGAACAAGATCCAGCTTAGCCCAAGACCTAGCAAGACCCGACTTCCCATTACACCAAGAAAAAATACTGCCTTTAGAATTCATCTCAACCAATCCACCTTGGTGAATCCAATCATTGAAGTCCGCCATCACCGCATTAGATCTAGGAGATCCACCCCTTCTCTCTGAATTATTCTGAATAATATTAAAGTCCCCAGCAAACAGGCAAGGAGCCGGCCCCATAACTTGAGAGCTAAGGTCCTCCCACATAAGTTTTCTCTCGTACATACTACACTTAGCATAGATGATAGTTAATAAAAACTGAAAAGACCCAGTGTTGACTCGAAGAGATACAAACTGCAAGTTGGATCTTACGACTTGAATATCAAGAGAATTAGCCCAAAAAATCCAGATTTTACCACCAACATCCACATTAGAAGAAAAGGAATCAAATTGAAGATAATGCTGCAACCGTATGGCTTTGTCCACATTTTGAAACGGTTCAAGAACCGCAACCAGTTGAGGTTTGAACTTGGAAACTAAATTCTTTAATCTGCGACGAGAGGTACCAATGCCACGGACGTTCCAAACAATTATAGAATTATTCATAAAGATAAAGTAGAGGGGCGGGTGATGACCCGAGTGGAGCTTCTAACTTTCTCAAAATTTTTTTTCTTATATTTTTTCTTTACCTGTTTATCTTCAGACTCCGAATGGTACTCCTTATAAAGAGGTAACACATCTGGAGGGATATCAGGGTCCGGCTCAGAGACAATATCTTCAGGATAATTGTCAATATTTTCCTTGCTACTTTCAGTAGGTAAATTCAGTTCATTATCCTCAATCGAAATGAAGGCAGGTTCCTCTAGTATCAGAGTAGGAAACGATTCAACATTAAAGGAGAAAATATCATTTTGGTTCAGAAGGTTACCTGCAGCCTCCGAAGGCGCTATCACTTCTCTAATACGATGAGCATTGAATTCCATATTCTTCCCCAGATCAGAGTGAATTTCCAAGCTGTTCCCAGGCTCCAAACTGACATCTGAATTTGGTAGCGCACCAGTTAAATTAACGGACTCAGTCTCAGGAGAACTAGAAACTGGAATCTCACCGTCCCTTTTATTATCAATACTTGGTCCACCGGAAACATATTCCCCTGTCATACGTTCCTGATCGTGAACCCCATGTTGGGTTTTTACTGCATCCTCACACGGCGCCACTGGTTTAGCAGCCTCTGTTTCGGGAAGGAAAAACAGAGGATTATTTATTTCACCATCCTCTTTCTGAGATGAAGTGTTTCCACCCGATTCATCCTTTTCTTTGTTCCGTCCCCGGTTTCGTTCCTCCTGCTTGGGTTTACCTGCTCGACAGGTCTTAGAGTTATGTCCCTGCACTTTGCACTTACCACAATACACCGGCAACGTCTCAAAAATAATCTCTTATTTTCTGCTCGTAGCCAGACCAAGAGTGCCAATCTAGAAGTACGAAATCGGCTCCTTAGCAGCATCCATCTCCAAGCAAAGCCGAGCTCCATTAGTTCAGGTCGCACAACGCGTGGAATTATCCCTGCGTATGAATCGACCAAGCGGAGCGGTGAAGATCCGAAGGAACGATTCTTGAGAAAAGTTGGGGGGTAATCCGAGAAGGAGGATCCACACCGGAACATTAGAAGGTTCATGTTCCTCATTAAAATCAGGAGACCAGTGGAACGCACGGTAAGCCACTCCATTCACTTCACATGATTCACGGGACAGGGCTTTCACAAAGTCTGCTTCCGTAGCCAATCTGATGAAGACGTTTCGGGGCAATTTCATAGAGGAAACCACCGGGATAGATGACAGACCCCACCGACTGGCAATGAACGCACGAATCGCATCCAGAGAGGGACGTTGGCGGAGGAACTTGATCACAATCGAGAAGCGAAAAGGTTCCGCAGATCTGTTGATTTCTTCCTTTGAGAATTGAAAAAATAATTCTCCGTCCATTACTTTTGGAACACGATGGGCAACTGTGATTTCAGGGAGTGGTTGCGGCGCCGCAACAGCCATTTCGGTGAAGGATGGACAGCCAGAAGCATGGCCATCCACGACTGCCATGCAGCCACAACAAACAAGGAGACGGAACCCTAGCAGAGCACGTAAAGGGCAATATCGTCCGAAAATGAAATCCTATATTTAATTATAAACACACTCCATATCCAACTACCAGTATGCAATAATTGCAGCGAAAATAAAAGGTTAAGGTGAAAAATATGCCAAAATAACTAAAACATCTCAAATTCATTAGATAATCCTCATGTTCGAAATTCTAAAGTAGCATAGACTTATATACAAAGTCATCATTCTCTTAATGCGATCTAAAGTATAAAGGACTTGGGCTATGAACATCAAAATTAAGTTCAGCTTCCTCTCCAGATCCAACTCGTCCTCAATCATGCGAATCCAGTGCTCCGTCAATCTCGTCCTGGTCAATCCTTGACACAACTTCTATCATTCCGAGTGGAATGATAGTGGACCAATAAAAGGGTGAGATTTACTCGAAATCTTAGTAAGTTAAACAACTAACTGACACAAAGATAAATCAATCATGAAAAAATGATAGATATGCAATGCATGAGATGTGGAAAAATCAGTATGCATATCTCCCATCCAGATTCTCAACATCTTTTTTTAAAATATGGAGACACGGGTTTTTACTTAATAAGTAATTTCGTCATCATTTTGATAAGACATAACTTTTTCATAAAAATTTTATCATAAACTTACATAATTATCTTAATTAATAACATAATGTGTGGTAATGTCACAGTTCCCCATATGCACTGTGAGTACCTGCCGGTGACCGTAGTATACACGAAACTACGTTGTCTATAGACTCATTCTCAATGCATTGGTGATATGAACCCGCGGGAAAGGAATCCCTTGAACCCACAGTCAATTTGAAAATACCCCAAGAAAACCAAAATCAAGTCAATGGATGGAGAACCTAGACCCAATGAGAACTCGTTTCAAGAACCTAGATTATATTAAAATCTAGACCCGTTGAAGAACCCGTCTCAAGAACCCAGATTACAAAGGAGGAACGCCACAAAGGTTGTGATTTACCTTTGATAAGTTCAAAAGTTCAATTAAGAACAAGAGGAGTAAAACTCAACTCACAATGAATAAATTCATCAAATTTCATAAACTTCATTATCTCATTAGAATGAGACTACATAGAGTATTTAAAAGAAAACCTAATGAAACCCTAGCCAAAATAAACCCCCATCTTCCAAAAGTGCCCCTGGATGAACAGTGCCGCGCAACAGTAACTCTGCTACAGTAACCCTAACCCTAGTTCAATAAAATAATAACTTTCCCAACATGCCCTTGCATAGGCCCCCTTAAGTGCTTCCCATAATAAACTCAATTATTCTAAACTAATAAAATAAGTTCTTTAAATGAATTAAATAAGTTGAAACCCTTCAAGAGCCCAAAGCCTTTAAGTCATGTCGTTGCCTTCTTCCGTAGCTGATCAAATGAATTAAAACAGGATCCTCATCCTTCAAACCCCATCTTGAATGTTGGCCTCTTGCTAAACTTATCCCAGGTGGATTGCATCAATCCTTGTATTGTCTCTTTGATCTTCTTGGCCCATCTGGAAGTTGCAAATGATCTTTAAGACTAGGCTCATCTTGGTTCCCATCAATTGGTAAATAACATAACATCATAAAAATTATAACGTGTACACCCACCAGCGTTAGGTGTCATAACATGTTGACTTCGCTCCGGCGTTCTTTAAAAAGAACCCATTCGAAACCTGTTGATTGTTCTTTGTCAACCTAGGGGTTACCACTCCATTATTAAAATATCCAGAGTGGACAAATGAGTTCCACTAGGATAATTCCCCATCCTGGCCTTTGGGGTCGTGATAAAAATGATTTTCATGCTATGCTTTTTTAAAAAAATATTTTTTATGACATGTGCATATGTAGTAAATTTCATGTAAAAATGACATTTATAAGTGTAATATGCAAAAATGGTGAAAATGTCATATGTTATGTAAGTATGCACTCAATATTTCATATAACATGATAATTTATTCTCAAAATGATAATTGAAGAATAAATGAAGCATTTATCAATAATTCATAAGAAATTTATCAAAGTGTAAGTTAGAGGCCAACTTACAAACTTCCAGATAAATTCGAAATTAGCGTCGTATCGGTGTAAATCATGTGTATACTAAGTTAGTATTAATACTCTTATGGATAGGTTTGAAATCAAAGGCTTCAAAAATTGGATATTTACAAAACTACCCCTAGACTTTCAAAAATTGCCATTTAGGCCCTAAATTTTTACTAATTGCAAACGAACTCCAAATTTAACCAAATTTCATGGACTTCATTTTTTTGGCATTACAAAACCATCTAAGTCCTTAGATTTTGCAAGATTCAAAGTGGAACTTTTCCATTTAGTCCCAACCCGTGGTATGCATCCTAGTTGATACCTATGTGTATTTTCAACTATTTATCCCTATGAATGCATGCATGTGAGATTTTCTTTAATCATTAATGATCACTAACATCTTTAGTGAAATTATGAAGTCTAATCCTTGAGTAATCAAGTTCATCCCAACACTTAGTCAAAGCTAAGAAATCCTTAATCACCAATATGCTTAAAACCAATTCATGCTTGATGATCAAAACAAGATAGATTTAAAACCTATCATGACATGCGTCTAATCACAAATTTAACCTTCCATAATCATGTCAAGATGTTGATAGATCATATCAAATCATGCTTAGGACATGCCATAGCTAAACTTCCAATTAAAAACATTCAATCATTCAAACCTTTCTTTAATTGACCCGGTTTTGCATTAAGCATCATAACCTTCTCAAAACTCAACCAAATTTCGTACCAACACTTGGAAACAAAGCTTGAAATGCTAGATAAGATCAAACGGAAGTTTACACAAAAACACTCAAGAACTCACCAAAACTCAATCGGTTTGCACTCTTTTAATCTCTAAGAGGGGGAAATGCTCTCAAGGCTCAAGATGATGCTTGGAGCTGTGGTGTGGGTGAAATGAGAAGGGAAGGGAAGTATTTATAGGTGGCCAAGGGGTGAGGGATGATGGCTTGGGTGCTTGGTGATTGGGTGAAGTGGGAGATGCTTAAATCTAGAAAATTTCCAGATTTGCTTGGATGAGCTTAGGTCACTTGTGTAGAATGGAATAGTGCCCTAAACCACCATCATTTTCTCACCACAGTAGCTACAAGGATCTTGTAGATGAGTCCAGGTCGTGGGACATCATTTGGATGGCATAAGATCCCTCAAACCACTCTTGAAAACATGTGGATGAAGGTGGTTTTGTGGTGGTAGAAAATCAGTTCGGTTTTGGATCTTTTTGGATAGAAAAAATGAGTCAAAATCCTTCATGATGGTCATGGGACTTCTTGGTGATTGGGTGGAGAAGGAGGTGGCGTGGGGTGGTGGTTCAAACCATGGTAGGAGGCTGGTTCAAACTCAATCCAATTGGTTCCTACACAAACTAGACCAAGGTGCACCCGGTTTAGTTCTTTGAGTTGGTTGATGCAACCAATTTCATCCATGGCTCAAACTGAGTTTTGGAGGGTCTCATAAGGTGTTTAAGGACCATATTACCCTTGAAGATAAGCCACAAAAAATTTGGACTCAAGGGCAAAACAGTCCAAGCATTACAAAGGGCAATGCTCAAAACCGATTGAAGCATGGTTTGGGCTTGTTATGTCATTTTTTCTTAATGACATGTGGAATGGTTTAGCTAGGGTATTAACATGTTCTAATCATGGTTTAAGGGAGTATTAATTCAAGAAAATTTGAATTAAAAAGTTTAAGAAAAGATTAAGCATGATTAAGCTTCAAAACATAGTTTAAAGTGCACTAACCTCAAGTATGATGGTTAACGGCCTTAGCAAATTTTCAAAACTTAATTTGGGTACTTTGAGTGTGATTTGGGCTTAAGGAAACCAATGGTATGGTGTATTGGGCCTTTGGTCTTTGAATGGTAAAATGAGTCCAAAATGGCTATGGGTCATATGAGCTTGAAAAGGGCCAAGGGTCCAATCTATACCAAAAGCCTTATGCTTTCCTATACTTGGACCAAGACTAGCCTTCATTTCTTATGGGCTTGGTTCAAGTTTTTTTTTTCTTGGGCTAGGCCCATGAATGTACTTGGGTCCTAAAAAGCCTCACCAAAATTACTAATGGGCTTGCCTCTCTAATCCTTAGCTCATTAACACTAAGTACCAACATTAATGCTAATCCCACTATCAACCTTAATAAAAGTGATTAAGCCATAATTAAAAGCCTAATCTAGAGTACTTAAGGGTTAATCAAAAGTTAATTAAGCAGGGTGTTACAATTCGCAAGCTGTAAATCCAAACATTCCTAATTAGAAAAGCAACTAAAAACCTCACCTCATGTTCTTGAGTGTATGTGTAGATTTCTAGAGCAAAACTTGTCTATATCTATTCGGCTTCTAGGGTTTTTGGAGTAAAAACCTCTTCAATTCATTCTTAAAGTAAAGCAAACCCTAAAATAACCAAAGATATGGGTAGTGGCCGAAAAAACTTGGAGTATAAACTCTTCTCTCTATTCGGCTTCTAAGGTTTCTTAAACCATATTCAAGAAATCACAAGAAAAGTGGGTGTTCTATCTTCCACATTGTCCAAATGAGATTTGAGTCTCATTTTCGTGTTAAGCAAGTGATGTGTGTGTGAAGCTTAGAAGGAAAAACCGATTCTTACCTTGACTAGACTTAGTGCGCCAAAATCTGCTCTTGAGATAAGAAAATCTTCTTGTTTGGTTGAGGAGAAAGTATAAGAAAGTGAGAGATTCTTCAAGAAAATATGAGAGAGTTGTATGGAGAGGGTAAGAGCATGAAAATTTTGAATTTTGCAAAAGAAGAAGCCTTTGGGCGTGTGGTCTTCCTCCCCTTTTATAGAAAAATCCTCATTCCCTCATTGGTGATTGAAAACCAATGCATGTAAGACAAGTGGGAAAGATTTCCTTCCTCTTTTCTCTTTGGCGGAAACTACCTCTTGGAATTCCCTAGATGGATTGCATTGGGGTTGGCGTGTAGGCTCTCTTCCCTTGGCCGAATTCCTCTTCTCTCCCCTTTATTCCCTTCCATTCTTTAAACAATTGAGTGTTTCTTCTAAGGGTAACATGGTAAAACATCATGTGACTCTTCCTTTTCCCAAGCAAGTAATCTCTTGCATGGATGACAAGTGACAAAAGACATATGCCATGGTTTAGCCGTCCACCTCTTTCTTCCTTTCCCAAGATGATGTTTCATCTTCCAATACTCCTTCCCTAGATGACCTTTCATGCTCTATTGGTCCAATTTAGCCTAAGTGACATGTGGCAAAGGAACATAGTGTTTGGGAGTGTGCTAGCCGAATTTCTAAGGGTATTCTTGCCCTTCAGTCCAAATGTCTCTTCACATATCCTTCTAGAACTCCATGCATGCTTGACACATGGCATTATTTGACTAAATTTCGAAATCCCATAAGCCTCCATTCGGTTTCGCATGCAAAACTCCTAGAAAAAGCCCCATTTCACTTCCCTAAGCTTCTCTTTCCAAGATAACTCCCTTGGAACTCGAATCGGGCAAGACAAAGGGTCTAAACATGTGGGAATTTGGGTCTAGCTGAAAATCCTTTGATCTCCTCTAGGTTCCTTTTGTCCCTTGAATCATCTTTCTTGGCAACTTTTTCCAAGATAGGCGTGTAAGCCAACCCTTGGCATTTTCCTACACTTCTCTCTTTCTCCCTTAGCCCACTTTCAAGGCTAGGTTCAAAGCAAAACATTATTGGGTCACATAACACTTAGCAAATTTAGAACTTGGTCATGGGCCTAAACCATTGGACCTAAATTGCCAAGTAAGGACAAAATCCTTAAGGTAACTAGAGCCACTCTTTTCTAGGGCTTAAATCACTACATCAAAGGATTCTAAGGCCTTTCAAAGTAACTAAGGTTCCTAAAATGCCATGGCAACCTAGAACAATTCTAAGGGCCAAGCCTAGATGAAACTCGAGCCATCACAGAGGACATGCAATAGAGGAAGCTATTCGCCAGATGACTGAGGTGGTGCGCAGTCAGATAGCACAAGGGCAGAACCCTAGGCAAGAACTGCCCAAAGGAGGAAATCAAGGGTGTCTGTATGAGAAATTTTTAGTTTATAGATACCCTAATTTTGTGGGAACACAAAGACCTTTAAAGTTCAATAAGTGGCTCGTGTGCACTTGGAGAGAACCTTCGATATCAGTGGATGCACTGTGGAACAAAAAGTCCAGTATGCCGAACACATGCTCCAAGGAGAAGCCGGTATATGGTGGGACACTAAATGACAGTTGTTGATTCGAGAGTTAGGAGATCTAGCTGCACTCTCATGGGATCAATTTAAGACGGAATTCGATAACCGTTTCTTTCCGAAAATCGCCAAGCAGTAGAAAGCCCTTGATTTTGCCAACTTAACCCAAGGTAGCATGACAGTCGATCAATATGTTGCTCGCTTTATAGAATTGGGGAGGTTCACACCCCATCTGATCGGTACGGAGAAGATGTAAGCGAAGAAGTTTCAAGACTGTTTGCAACCCCGTATTTGAAATCAAGTAACTTGCCTGCGAATAGGAAATTTTCAAGAATTGGTCAATGTGGCTTCAATAGCAGAAGTGGAACAACAAAGACTGATTGCTCAGGCCCAAGCAGATTGAAAGAGAGGGAACTCAGTAGCCGTCACTCCACCACCCAATCGACGATGTGGTAAAAGGCACAAAGGAGAGTGTCGATTGGCTATGGGAGCTTGCTTTAGATGTGGTCAAACTGGCCACAAGATCCGAAATTGTCCTCAAAACACGCTTGGAGGAGAAGTGACGCCAGATGGTAGAGTAAAGACCCCTGTAAAGGCTAAGGTCCATGCCATCACACCAGGAGAAGTAGACCTGGAAGCTAACGAGACCGAAGTTTTGAATTTCATTTTGGTGATCGTTCCGGTTGAGGCATTGGAACAGAATATTTCGGTACCAGTACATTTCGGCGTACCTTTTCGGGATAGACGTTATACGAATAAACTATATATATAATACGTATATTCCAAAATAAAACCAAGACAAATCTTAAAAGCGTACAAACCTGAAAAACTTAATAATACTTCTCAATAGTCAAATACAAGTCTTCAACACACATTTATAAAATTCAATAAAATATCATAAGTTTTGAATCCAATTGTTAAAAGAAATAATCAATCATCAATAAGACAATAAGGATCAACATTCAAAACGTTACTCGAAATATTTTCTTCAGTGTCACCACCACCATCATCAACATTAAGACCAACATTATCACCGTCTTCCAAATTTAGTAAGGCTAATGGCTCCTTAATACTTCCCCAATCCAAGTATTCTCCATCATAAGCTCTAATTCCTCACCTACCTATTCCTCTATCAAGTCAATGTTATCAAGGTTGATTGGATCCCAAGTATCTCTTCCCCTTTTTATGTTTATGCCAAAATAAAAGTCACATGTAAGTGAAAATGTTACATATGTTTCAACAATAAAAAACATTATTTTTGAAAAATTTTACATCTCATGCAGCTTCAAGTTATAACGTAAAAATACTATATCATTCAAATATTTATGCTCTAATCTATTTATGTTCTTCGAATAAATACACTCAAATGTGCTCTAATTTATTTCACAGCCAGTTGCACTACAACATTGACTTAGCAAGCGAGCTGCAAACTTTTGAAGAGTTGGAACCTCATTTCCAAAATTAGTCCACCATGCAACTATAGCAAAAGTGAAATTATAAATTATTACTTAAAATTAAAATATAGATTCACGCTGGCAGATTGCTAAAGATTGTCCAAAATCACCATTTGCGTTCTTATACAATTCAAGCTATTGAATGATCTCGACTTGCTTATCAAGATCAAGTTCCAACTTCATAACGCAAGTCATAAACCCTCTTGAAACATCATTTTTATTTTTAAAACAAGGGTTAAAGTAAATTCCAGGGTTGAGAAAACAACCTGCCACATGTAATGGACTATGGAGCTGCTTATCCAATTTTCTATATCTATCTTTGTTTTGTCAATCATCTCCTTCGAACACATAGCACTCTTAATAGAAGGTTGAGACCCAGGGGTAGTTCTTGGAGTGAACAATCTATTAAATGCCCTTATTGACTTTCCACCTACTTTCTCCTTCCCCTTCCCTTTTGAACCATGAATGTGTCCCTCCCTCATCATCATCATCAATATCGACATCATCATATGGTAAATCTATAGGGCTTCCAATCTCTGAGTTTATTTTTCTCTTCTTATCTTTGTTTTTTTTTTTCATTTCATTGACCAACTCCTTCATTTGCCATTTTGTATCATCAGGGACCTTTTTACATGCTTCTACATCACCTGAAATCCCACCTAGATGATACTTCAACCTCGTGACTTCGCCAGCTCTAATTGTTTTGCTACAATAGACACATTGAGTACTATTTCTTGCCCCTGGCACTAGGCGTGCATGGGCTCATGCTGGATCCTCTGATCTAGCAGGAACAAGTGTTATAGATGTAGCACTATTTGATTAACAACTAGAAATTTATATACTCCTACATAATGATAAAAAATATGGATAAAGTCAAGAACCTACAATAGTAACTTTACCAAAACAGACATTTGTAAGTCAAAAGAATAGGAAAGTCACTTCTAATACAATCTACAAAATTCACAATCTGCAAATTAACAAGAATGGGAAAATCATTTCTAATACAAACAAACATTTTGTAAAAATATTGAGATTTGAATGTGACCTGAATGGCACGTAAAATCATTTCTCGAAGTTCAATCATTTCTAATATAAACAGACATTTTGTAAAAATATTGTCTATAATTGTGTTTCCTATCTTATGACTTAGTCAAAAGTAGATCTATTATATATATGCACATCAATCTCAAATTCTCAATACACAGAGCAAAAAATGTGTTGATCTACAACTAATAATCTAATACTCGTGTGACGTTAAAGGGGATCTATACATATAGGCTATGATAGAGGGAAGTGAGGAACACAGACTGGCAAACTCCAAAACACAAGCTATGACAGTAGAATGGCGTCGTCACGCAGACGACGGAGCAACAGGAGTTGCAACGTTGTAGAGGCCAAGACTCACGATTCACAACGGGATGGAGTCTTTGCTGCAGGCCAAGGCTCACGATTCACGATGGAGTTGCGACTTTGTGGAGGTGGCGTCGTCGGAGTGTGGAGTTTGTGGCTTTGTGGACTATGGAGATCGATGAATAGTGGAGGAGATCAATGAACTTTGTAGATAGAGGCATTCGTATTTGTAAGGGGAAGGGGGAGAATCAGAAAAGAAATAGGGAAATAAATATAAAGTTTGTAAATTATGGATATGCCATGGATTTAAACATAATTACAAAAAAGCCATTGTATGTTCAATTTTGAACCGAAATAGTCATTCTGTTCCAGTTACTATTCCGGAATGGCAAATTCTGGCCATTTCAGCCGTAACAAAATGCTTTTCAAAACTTTGGACAAGACGACAAATGCGGGAATGATTACTGGTAACATTTCCAACTTTGCCTTAACTAGTAGCTAGTGTACGCTTGAGAATCATCGAGTAACCTTAGTTATCCTTTTAGGTAACCTTAGTAACCTTGGTTTGTGCTTTGTTTGATTAGGGAGCATCGAGATCCTTTGTCTCTGTTAGTTGTGTGAAACAATGTGAGCTAGATGCATAACCTTTGTCTCAATGTGTTCTGGTAGCCATTCCAGACGAAAAAATATTTAGATGCACTCAGGTAGTTAGGAATTGTCCATTGGAAGTTGCGGGTCTGACCTTGACCGTCGACATGATTGTTGTCCATTTAATGGAATTCGATCTAATTTTAGGAATGGATTGGTTGTTGAAGCATTATGCTAAGATAGATTGTAGAGGAAGACAAGTAGTCTTCGGCTTGCTAGCAAAGGATATGATCTGTTACATGAGAGAAACTGTTAGGGTAAAATCCATCAGTAGAGACAGCAGGATATATGTTTTGGATGTTGCATGAATTAAGGCATTTTTGTGATCGGTCCCTTTATTTTGGGGAAAAAGGTTTTTTGTTGGATACCTGTGTTTTGGGAGACAATGAACATGTCTTTCATTGGAACTTTTGATATGAATGTTATGTTAAATGCAATGTTTGGGTTATGTTTACTCTTACGGTACCATGTGCTAAGGCAATTGCTTAGTTTCATACGAATTTTACTTTTTCCGTTGCGTTATTTATTGCATACTACTAGTATACATAGGTGCATTGCATCTTGTTTATCATGTACGAGGGGTATGTAGCCTTATGTTGCACGTCCCAGCATTTTAGTCACTGTCCAATCTCAAGCGAGGTTAGGGGCGCCACAGAGCATGGTATCAAAGCAATTATGTCTCTGGGTAAACCCACACATTGTCCTAGGAATATATGCTACCACCAACTAGGTTTGAGATCTGTAGTTATAGGCTTTGATCTTATAGCTATAGGCTTGAATCTTGGAGGAAGTGAAAATAGAAGGAAGATACGCGCATAGGGTCGCGAATGCGAATGCAAGATGAAGAAAGATAGCTTTCCCTAAGGAGGAGACTGACCAACGTTGGTTATTGTACGTTTCACGAGAAAGAAAGAACCATGGTACGAAACCAACGTGAGGATACTTCTCCAAGACGTAGAGACCAGAAGGCTTAAGGGTGTAAAAAAAATCGGTGAACCGATAAACTAGATAGGACCGAACCGGACCGAAACGGTGATTTTGGTCCGGTATCGAGTTTTATTTTTTTTAAAACCGGTTAAAATCGGTCCGATTCTGGTTTTTCTTTTTCTAAAACCGGATCGGACCCAACCGGACCAGTTCATATATATTATAATTTTTATATTGTATATAATTTTTATATATAATATATAATTATATATAAAATAGTTTTGTATTATATGAGAAATTACTAATTAATATAATATTAAATTTTAAAATCTTATATCACTATTGTCTATTGTATTAATAGTTATACTAATACTATATCACTATATATTATAATATACTATAATATATCACTATATTTTGTATTATAATATATCACTCTATTATATATTATAATATATCACTATAGTCTATAATAGAATTATAATATATATTATAATATACTACAATATATTATCACTATAGTATTATATACTATAATATATATTATATAATATATAATAGTATTTTAAAACCGAAAAACAAGACCGAATCGAACCAAAACCGATAAAATCGGAAGTACCAGTTTAGAGGGGTAACTGGTGCGGAAACGGTTCTTGAAAATGCAAAATCGGTGCAGACCAGTTCAGTCCCAAATTTTGTCCAAAACGGAACCAAACCGGACCGGTTACAGTCCTAAGAAGGCTGGAAATCCTCCACTGGAAGGAGAACAACCAATAGTGGAAGCTATTTACAAGATGACTGAGGTAGTGCACAATTAGATAGCGCAAGGGCAAAATGTTAGGCAAAAACCGCCCAGACGAGGAAATCAAGGGTGTCCATATGAGATATTTTTAGTTTATAGATACCCTAATTTTATGGAAACAGAAGGACCTTTGAGGGCCAATAAGTGGTTTGTGGATTTGGAGAGAAGCTAGACGCATGCTCCAAGGAGAAGCTGGTATATGGGGGAACACTAAACGACAGTTGCTTACTTGAGAGTTAGGAGATCTAGCTGCACTCACATGCGATTGATTTAACACTGAGTTCGATAATTGTTTCTTTCCAGAGACAACCAAGCAACATAAAGCCCTAGATTTTGCGAACTTGACCCAAGGAAGCATGACGGTTGATCAATATGCTGCTCGTTTTATGGAATTGGGAAGATTCGCACCTCATCTGATTAGTATAGAGAAGATGCATGCGAAGAAGTTTCAAGATGGTTTGCAACGTATTCGAAAGCAAGTGGCCTGCCTACGGATAGAGAATTTCTAAGAACTGGTCAATGTAGCTTCGATAGCAAAAGGAAGGTCCATGCTACTTTGAACCCAGCACCTGTCACTCCTCCACCCTGTTGATGATGTGGAAAAAGGCACAACGAAGAGTTTCGACTGGCTATGGGAGCTTGCTTCAAATGTGGTTAGACCGGCCACATGATCCAAAATTTTCCTCAGAACACGCCTGGAGGAACAGTAACGCCAGATGGCAGAGTAAAGACCCCTGTGAAGGCTAAGGTCTATGCCATTACACCGGAAGAAGTACACTTGAAAGCCGACGAGACGGCAGACGCGAGAGTGATTACTGGTAACATTTCCAACTTTGCCTTAACTGATAACTAGTATATGTATGAGAATCTTTGAGTAACACTAGTTATCCTATTATGTAAGGTTAAATTGAAGCAACACCTGGATTGTGCTTTGTTTGATTCGGGAGTATCAAGATCCTTTCTCTGTTAGTTGTGTGTGACGATGTGAGCTAGATGAGAAACCTTTGTCTCAGAGAGTTCTAGTAGCCATTCCAGACGGAAAAATAGTTGGACGCACCTAGGTAGTTAAGAATTGTCCATTAGAAGTTACGGGTCTAACTTTGACCACTGACTTGATTGTTTTTCACCTAATGGAATTTGATCTGATCTTAGGAATGGATTGGTTGTCGACGCATTACGTTAAGATAGATTGTCGAAGAAGATAAGTGGTCTTCGACTTACCTGCAAAGGAGAGGATTTGTTATATGGGAGAAGCTATGAGGTTAAATTCTTCAGTAGTAACAACAGGACAAGTCAAGAAGAGACAAGTGGAGCTACCGTATATCTTATAATGATGACAAACACAACGAAGGAAACTAAAGGAGTCCAAGGAATCCCTATGATAGAATACTTTCCTAGAGTTTTTGTCGATGATTGCCTGGATTACCCCCAAATTGAGAGAAGAAATTCGTGATTGAGCTTGAACCGGCCATGGCCCCAGTGCACAAGGCACCATACCGAATGGCCCCAACAGAATTACAGGAGCTGAAGGTTCAAATCGAGAAACTTCTAGAAATGGGTTTTATACGCCCTAGTTCATTACCATGGGGAGCACTTGTCTTATTTGTTAAGAAGAATGATGGAATTCTAAGGATGTGTATTGATTATCAGGAGTTGAATAAAGTGACTGTTAAGAACAAATATCCCTTACCAAGGATAGATGATTTGTTGGATCAGTTATAAGGAGCTTTGGTATTCTCGAAGATTGATCTACAATCGGGATATTGCCAACTCAGGATCAAAGATCGGGACATACCTAAAACTGCCTTTTGAACTTGTTATGGGCATTTCGAGTTTCTAGTCATGCCTTTCGGATTGATAAATGCTCCAGTAACATTTATGAATTTGATGAATCGAATCTTCAGGCAGTATTTAGTGATTGAGCTGAATTATTGCATATTTTATACATTTAAAACTAATATATTTTTAATTTTTTTATTATTTTATTACTGGTTTTAGATGAAAAAATGATTAAGTGACATAAATCCAAGTTGTGATTTAAATTTATTAATAACATAATTTATGCTTGATTTTAATACTTGTGATATAATAATGTTTCTTCACATGCACAACACACTTTAAAAATATTTTATTCTTCATTTTTATCTAGTTTTATTTTTGTCTTTATTTATTTATTTATTTTCTTTTTTTGTTTGTCTAGTTTTATTTTTGTTTTTGTTTGTTTCGCAGCACCAGCCATCCACTGCCGCCGTCTGGGCCACCACTAATAATGCACCGCGACTCTGTTTGCAGCACCCTAAAACAAAGCACTGACTGAAGTGCTTCCCACCGAGAACTCCATCCCGTTGCACTCCCCACTGTAATGCACTGCAACCACCCAGCAGCTTCACAGAAACCGTCGGCGAAAACTTACTGTCACCTCCTAGTCCGCCGCAAGCCACCTCTGCCTGACAGCAAGATAAAGATCTCCAGCTCCTCAGTACCTCACAGCCATATCTCAGCAGCACATGACAGCAATAAGGAACGGAATCAAGACTCTTCTAGAAGCCATTTTCCTGAGGGCTCTTTAGTATAATACTCTTGTGATTCTGTTTGTACAAAGGGAACCTTTTTCTGTTATAACAGATTCGTATAGCCTGCTGTAGGTGTCATGCACACCACATGCTTGTAATAAGGCTGGACCACTTTTACGATAACACAGGCTCTATAAATAGAGCTCACTGTAAACACTTCAGATCATGGAATTGAAATACAATGAATTAGTTTATTCTACATGGTATCTAGAGCCATTCGAAGACTAGCGTCTCACCATGGCTGAACAAACATCTCCTCCAAAAACCTTTTCGAACCCACCCTCTCCTTCCCCCTTTCCTCATTTATCTCACCTTGTTTCCGTAAAACTCACCAATGATAATTTTCTCTTATGGCGCACCCAAATGATACCATACTTCAAAGGCCAGCAACTCTTTCATTTCATTGATGGCTCCGTCCAACCTCCTTCTCGTTTCCTCTCGGATAACAAAACTATCAATCCTGAATTTCTTACTTGGTCTCAAACCGATCAACTTATTCTCAGTTCCCTCATTTCTTCCCTCTCCGATAATCTCATTGCTCAAGTTGTTGGTCACACCACTGCTCGGGATGTATGGGCTGCTCTAGAGCGACTCTTTACATCCAAATCTCACGCTCGCATCATTCAGTTGCGTTATCAGCTAGCTACTGTTTCAAAAGGTTCCAGCTCCGTGTCTGAGTATTTCAGCAAAGTTAAACATCTATCTGACACCATGAGTGCCTCGGGTCACTCTCTTTCTGATCCTGAATTCATCTCTTATCTGCTTGCTGGTCTCAATAGTGAATATGATGCTCTTGTAACCTCTGTTACTGCTCGTGTTGACCCACTCTCTCCAAAAGAATTATATGGTCTTTTGCTCACTCATGAAACTCGACTCTCTCACTCCAACCATCTCCCCACTTCCACTAATTTTTCAGCCAACTATACATCCAACTCTCGTGGCCGAGGCTTCAACCGTGGTTTCCCCTCTAGAGGTGGTCATCGTGGTCGTGGTCGAGGCCGTTCCTTTTCAGCTCCTTCTCCTTCATCCTCTCCTCCTACGCTTCCCCATAACAAACCCACTTGTCAAATCTGTGGCAAGATTGGTCATCTGGCCATTCGTTGTTACTATAGATTTGATCATGCTCTTCAAAGTGACCCTTCTAAAACTCTCACAGCCAACTACACCAATACATCTTCTTCCTCGGACACATCCTGGTACCCCGATACTGCTGCTACAAACCATCTCACTGCTGACTTGTCTAACCTCAATGTTCAATCCTCACCTTACAGTGGTCCTGAACAAATCCGGGTTGGTGATGGAAATGCCCTGCCGATAGCGCATATTGGTGACTCCATTTTTTCTTCTTCTTCTACCTCCTTTCATTTGAAAAATTTATTACATGTCCCTGCTATCACCAAAAATTTAATTTCAGTTAGACAATTTTGCAGTGATAATTCGGTCTTCTTTGAGTTTCATGGTTCTCATTTTCTTGTGAAGGATTCAAAGATGGGGAACCTTCTTCTGCGTGGCCCCACTGTTGATGGTTTATACTCCTTTCCAGCTTCGGCTTCCACCCCTCAAGCATTTGTTGGCGAGCGTACTTCCACCTCCCAGTGGCACTACCGTCTTGGCCATCCCACTCTTCTTCTTGTTCATCGTATATTGTCTACTCACTCTCTGCCGTTGTCAAGTCGTGACTCTTCAAATAAATGCTCAGCATGCTGTCAAGCTAAAAGCACTCAACAATCCTTCCGAGACTCCCATCAGCATTCCACCAAGCCCTTACAACTTATCTACTCTGATGTATGGGGCCCTGCCCCGGTTGTATCTAGAAATGGCTTTCGTTACTATGTAGCATTTCTAGATGATTTTACCCGTTACACTTGGTGGTATCCATTAATCCAAAAATCTGATGTTGTCAAAGTTTTCCTTCAATTTCAAGCACATGTTGAATTACTTTTTAATTCCAAAATCATTTCCTTACAAAGCGATTGGGGTGGGGAGTATCGATCTCTCAATAAAGTTCTTCATCAAAAAGGCATTTCCCATCGGTTATCTTGTCCACATACACACCAACAAAATGGTGCCGTTGAACGGAAACATCGACACATTGTCGAAACGGGATTAGCTTTAATGTCTCATGCCTCTCTTCCTCAAATTTACTGGGCTGATGCTTTTCATACTTTCATCTACTTAATAAATCGACTTCCCACTCCAATACTCCATCACAAATCACCCTTCGAAAAGTTATTTTCCAAACCTCCCAATTACAAGTTTCTCAAAGTTTTCGGCTCAGCATGTTGGCCTCACCTTCGGCCCTACAATCGGCACAAGCTAGATCTCCGATCAAAACAATGCTTGTTTGTTGGTTATAGTGATTCTCATAAGGGCTATCGCTGCCTAGACCTTGAAACTGGCCGAGTTTATATTTCTCGGGACGTTGTGTTTGATGAGCTTCGGTTTCCTCTTGCTCAGCCCATTCACTCACAGCCTCCCAACTCCAACCAAACTTCAGTCTCACTACCATCCATCCTTGGGCCTCCTCCCATTCCGCTTGACTCACAAAGCCCTAGCCCTCCTCAAAGCCCACCTCACTCCCAATCCACTCCCATCGGCCCATCTATACCAAATTCCCCCATTCTAACCCCTCGTCCCGTAGCACAGAACCTTCCCTCCAGTTCTCCATCAACTTCCGATTCTTCTCGAATCTCCTCGTCCACTCCCACAACATCTCCCACATCCTCCACTGAATCTTCCTCTCCATCTCCAATCATCACCAGGGCTCGCACACATACATTCTGCCCTCGCAAATTCACTCTTATCCACTTCCACTCAAATTCCCGAATCCCCCACTTCCTACACTGAAGCCGCCAAATATCAGCCATGGAGGAAAGCTATGTCTGACGAATTTCAAGCTCTTTTACAGACTCAAACATGGACTCTCGTTCCCCCTACCAGCGTCCACAACATTGTCGGCAATAAATGGGTTTTCCGCACCAAACGGCTCTCTGATGGCTCCATCGACAAATACAAAGCTCGATTGGTTGCCAAGGGCTTCCATCAACAAGAAGGTATTGATTTCTCTGAAACCTTCAGTCCAGTGGTTAAACCCACTACAATTCGAACTATTTTGTCTATTGTTGTTTCCGAAAAATGGTGTCTTAGGCAACTAGATATCAATAATGCTTTTCTCCATGGAGATCTCCAAGAACAAGTCTACATGTGTCAACCAATTGGCTTTGTCAATCCAGATTACCCAAATTACGTGTGTCGCTTAAATAAGGCTATTTACGGTCTTAAGCAAGCACCTCGTGCTTGGTTTTCAAAACTAAGCACTCGACTCAGTGAAATTGGTTTTGTAGCTTCCATTGCCGATCCATCTTTGTTTGTTTATATTCATAAAACTGTCACCATTTACATTTTGGTTTATGTTGATGACATTATTCTTACTGGTTCATGTTCCACTGCTCTTTCCTCTGTTCTTACTTCACTGAGTTCGTCCTTTCTAGTAAAGGATCTGGGTCCCCTTCGATATTTCTTGGGTGTGGAAATAAATAATTTTTCGAGTGGTCTTCATTTATCTCAAACTAAATACATTTGTGATCTTTTACAAAGAACACACATGGACCTAGCCAAGCCTGTCAAGTCTCCCATGGCTTCTTCCACATGGCTTTCCCTCACTGATGGTCCTGAATTTTCTGATCCCACTTTATATCGAAGCACTGTAGGCAGCTTACAATATCTGTTTATCACGAGGTCTGATGTTGCTTTTGCTGTTAGTAAAGTTAGTCAATTCATGCATGCTCCAAAAACCTCTCACTGGCAAGCTGTTAAGAGAATACTTCGGTATCTCAAACAAACTGCTAACCTCTGCTTACACATCAAGCCTTTCAGTTCTTATCATCTTCATGCATTTACTGATGCTGATTGGGCGGGTTGTCCCGATGATCGCCGCTCAACTGGTCGCCATTGTGTTTTCTTCGGCTCCAATCTTATTTCTTGGAGCTCCAAAAAGCAAAGAACTGTGGCCAGATCAAGTACCGAAGCTGAGTACAAATCCCTTGCCAATACAACTGCTGAATTACTATGGATACAATCGCTGCTCAAAGATCTTGGTGTGTTTCTCTCTCAACCTCCAACCTTATGGTGTGACAATTTGGGTGCTACCTATCTCTCAGCTAATCCGGTTCTCCACTCACGCACCAAACACATGGAAATTGATTTCCATTTTGTTAGAGATCGGGTTGCAGCAAAGCCATTGCATGTGGCTTTTCTTTCTTCTCGTGATCAGCTTGCTGATATATTCACCAAGCCACTGCCTTCACCTCGGTTCTTACTGTTACGTTCCAGTCTTACCATGGTTCCCATGTTAGACTTGCGGGAGGGTGACAGCAAGATAAAGATCTCCAGCTCCTCAGTACCTCACAGCCATATCTCAGCAGCACATGACAGCAATAAGGAACGGAATCAAGACTCTTCTAGAAGCCATTTGCCTGAGGGCTCTTTAGTATAATACTCTTGTGATTCTGTTTGTACAAAGGGAACCTTTTTCTGTTATAACAGATTCGTATAGCCTGCTGTAGGTGTCATGCACACCACATGCTTGTAATAAGGCTGGACCACTTTTACGATAACACAGGCTCTATAAATAGAGCTCACTGTAAACACTTCAGATCATGGAATTGAAATACAATGAATTAGTTTATTCTACACTGCCCAGCCACCTCTCGGGCTCTCTCATTTCCATTACACCGAAAAAGAAAAGAGAAAATGAAGAGTGAAAATGAAGGTGATCAGAAAAAAAATAAAATAGAAAGAAGAGAGAGAGAGCTGGATGTCTTCGGTGGAAAAGGAACTTTCGGTTTGGAGGCGCGCGAGGACCCAAAGAACTTCTGTTGTCTTTTTGCTGAAAGTAAGCACATGCAGCCGGCCATTTCGTTTGGACTTGAAGACAAGGGACCTGGGACGCACTTAGGCACAGAACAAACAAAGTTGGACGCCGAAAGCAACTCGCATGGAGTCTTTATGTGAGCCTATATAAAGGACTGAATCGGACGAGAGAAGTCAGTTAGATTAGGTTAGAATTTAGGAGTAGGAGTAGAGTAGAGTAGAGGAGAATATTTTCGTGTGTTTTTATTTATTTTTTGAATAAAGCTCAGGTGAAGAGAGGGAGTGCAGTAACCCAGTTGAGAGCCTAATGGACCAACTAGTGTTGCCGAGCTTTTCTCCTTCACCTGTAGCCTCCATTTTCTGCTTTATTTTTATTTTATTTTAGTTTGAAGTTATGATGAATTATTGCAATCTTTAAGTGTTCATTTTAATTATTGCTCATTTAAATTTATGTCATTTAATTTTCTTGCACTTTAAATTCCTGCTATTTAAATTTATGCCATTTAATTTTCTTGCATTTTAAATTCCTGCTATTTAAATTTATGTCTTTTATTTTTCTTGCACCTCTAAATTTCAGCCAATTAATTTCAGCAATTTTAATTTACTGTCTTGCATCTAAATTTTTTACTTTTCATCGCTGCACTCAAAAATCCAACAAACAGTAATCTGGTTCACGACCAATAAATTTTCATTTCCATTGCACTCCTACATTCATTGTACATATAATCCCTTTTATTTTTATTTTCTCATTGTAAATATTTTCACCATTTTACAAGAGTTTGATTTTTAAGCACTTTCCCCAAGAAGACGATCTAGGAATTTATTCCTAATTATTACGCGACACCCTCCTGCACTTGGGATAGTCTTTGTGTTGCTCATTTTTTAGTGAGTCACTTAGACAATTTTGTAGTAATGTTCATAGATGACATACTGATATATTCTCAGAGTGATGAAGAACATAAGAGGCATCTAAGGATTGTGTTAGAGACACTGTAGGAAAATCAGCTTTACACCAAGCTTAGTAAGTGTGAGTTCTGGCTTGGAGAAGTGAAAATTTTGAGACATGTCATTTCTAGTAAGGGAGTGGTAGCAAACCCTGCTAGGATCGACATTGTGACAAAATGGCAAAGGCCAACTAATGCTCATGAGATATGTAGTTTCCTCGGACTAGCAGGTTACTGCTAGAGGTTCGTAGAAGGGTTTTTTAAGCTCCCTAACCCTTTGACGACACTTATAAGGAAGAATGTCAAGTATGTTGGGAGCGAAGAATGTGAGAAAAGTTTTCAAGAGTTGAAGAAGAGATTAACCTCAGCACCTATATTGGCTTTACCTAAACCACATAAATCTTATGTAGTTTACAGTGACGCCTCTAAGATGGGATTAGGATGTGTGTTGATGCAAGAATGAAGAGTCGTCGCTTATGCTTCATGGAAACTCAAGGACCACGAACAGAATTACCCTACTCACGACATAAAATTAGTTGCACTAGTTTTGCTTTGAGAATTTGGAGGCATTACCTGTATGGGAAAAAGTGTTAGGTATACTAGAATCACAAGAGCCACAAATATTTGTCCAGTTAGAAGAATCTAAATATGAGGCAGAGAAGATTGGTTGAGACCATTAGTGATTACCAATGTGAGATTAAATACCACCCCGACAAGGCTAATGTCTTGGATGATGCTTTTAGCCGCAAGACTCGGGAGATTATACCCTTAACGAAAGAAGAAATCATAAAAGGTCAATGGAAGGACAACAAGCTAGAAAATATCTGACAGAAGATTTCAAAGTCTAATGGAGCGCATCATTTCACCACTAGGAGAAATGAGATGACGTACTATAAGGAGAGAAAGGTGATTTCTAATAATACTAAGCTGAATGAAAAGATTCTAAGGGAAGCTAATTGTACCCCTTACACAGCTCATCCCGGCAGCACTAAAATGTATCGGGACTTGAAGAATCAATTTTGGTGGGATGGAATCAAGCAAGATGTGGTAGAGTTCGTAGCAAAATGCTCCGTTTGCCAGTCGGTGAAGGCTGAACACCAAAGGCCAGTGAGAGAACTTCAACTGTTACTAATTCCAAAATAGAAATGGGAGGACGTGTCAATGGATTTCGTGAAAGGTTTGCCAAGGACATCATCAGGGAAGAAGTCTATACGGGTCATAGTGTAACGCCCCGTTCCCGAGGGTCCGGAGAGTTAACTCATGTTACCTGATAATCAACTCCAACATTTTTAACATACTTCCAAAAACTCCAAATCAAACGTAAACACTTCAAATTTAATTAACCACATATACTCGTATAAAAAATCCTCAATACAGTAACCCCAAAAATTACCAAAATAACCGCCAGAGATAAAACTACTAAATATGATCCTCCAATATTCTTGTACCCTTAGCACTCATTCATCTATGATCACCAGACTTTTCCAATACTTCATATTCTTGCTCTCTAGCTGAATCATAAAAATATTTGAAAAATATTATAGAGATAAGGGGTGAGTTATCAACAACTCAGTAAGCAAAGAACATATGCTAGTATGTAAACATGAGCATTTTCACAGAGTTCAGAGTGCAGAAACAAAACATTTCAATTTTTAATATGCATATCTCAAAAATACATATTATCATAAATCGAGAGTGATATTTTAAACATTTCATATTCAGAAAACAACTTTCATATTCAAATACTCCTTTGGCACAACATGACTAAACATCTTCATCTTATCCTATCATATCAGAACAGAGGTCATGTTTAACTCCCGTGGTAGGGTTGTACATTCTGCGGAAAGCCAAGCAGAACATAAATCACCATGAATATCAAAGCGATTGCACTCAGAACAGAAATCCACTATTATATCCCGTGGTACGGCCAAAGGTCACTATTGTATCCCGTGACAGGGCCAGAGATCACTATTATATTCGTGACAGGGCCACATATCAGAACAAAACAGAATCAGAATCACCATATCAGAATCAGAATCAAAGTCAAAACAAAATCAAAAAATTATGCCAAAGATTTTTCAGAAGCCAAATCATATCAAAACAGAGTGCTAAAATTCAGATCATTTGACATTTTCCAAAACAGATTCAGAACATCTTCACATCACATGCAGATTTATCAAATTTTCATATTCGCTCATTTTTTTACAGTTCAGAAACAGAATGCAAAAAATAAGCTCATGTCTACACCAGTCATGCCAGAAAATATCTTGTTCTTATACATAATTTCATGAGTAATGCAGAACAAATAATTGAAGTCGTTTCAAATTTCTTTTCATAAGAAAACATGCATATTTTTCCAAAATTGACCTCAATTCATTTCATTTTTATGAAAAGACTAGCATAGGAATCCCGCTTACCTAGACTTCTTAGCTTTTTAGAATTTTCCTAAAAAATGTCGAGTCGACTATAAATTGTCGCCTATAAAATAATCACGTAATTTTCGTAAGTTTCCAATCAATCACGTATTTCGATATTTAAGCCTAAGTTTCTAAAATAATCTATTTTAATTCTTCTAAACTTAAAACCCTGATAATCCCAAAATATATCATCACTTTCTAAAATCATCAATATCCTCTATAACCAACGTCAAATTCAAAACACCAATATTTAAATCCGAAACAGCCAACAAATCTCAACATAAACCAATCACACAAGCAACCTCCATCGTCCAATCCAACCGACCCCCTTACTCTTCGAACTCAGTCCGACATAACCAATCAGATCACAATAAAATGAGTTAATGCAAAAATACATTTAAATCATGAAAATTCCTTGAAAAAATACTTACAATGCTATAATATACTTTTCGAAGAATCACAGAGGTGCAAGAGGTGGCAACACAGCAACGGAACAGTGCAAAATGCACTAGGCCGTGGGTCTCAAAAACTCACTTTTGAACAGGGACAAACTAAGACTTGAGATTAATAGGGAAGGGCTTAGGGATATCGGTGAAGCTAGTGGTGGTGGTGGTTGGCCGTGGGTGGCGACGTGGGAGGTGTTTGGAGGCCAAAATGTTCAAAATGAAAATGTGGATGGTGGAGCTTTACCGGTGGCGGATCAGAGCTGGGGATGGGTGGGTTAGGTTGCCGGGAGGTCAAGGATGATGTGGTGAAGAGATGGTGGCCGGAGGTGGCGCGACGGTGGCGCAAGGATGCAAGGAATGCCACGGTTTGAGGCCACGCGTGGGGGTTAACGATGGCGTGGGAGGAGCTGAAAACCCAAGGGGTGCTCGCCGACCAGTGAGGAAGAGGTTGGGAGGGTCGATGGTGGACAAGGACGGCGCACGGCGACGCTTAGGGCTGACGAAGAAAATGCACAGGGAGAGGGAGAGAGAGGCTCGTGCGCGCGGGAGGAAGCAGGGGTTCTAGAAATTAGGTCCAATTATCACAACTTGGGTCACAAAATGATCCAACAAAAATTATTTCAAAACAATAAATTTAAATAAAATAATTTAAACACAAAGCCTAAGTAAAATGAAATAATCAAATCCAACAACACAATAATTTTAAAAGCCACAAACAACTAATTTAAATTAAAGAACAATTTAAATGCAAAACAATATTTAATATTAAGAAAGCACAGCAAAATATATTTCACAACTTAAAAAAAATCATGAAATAAACCCACTAGAAACCCAATAAATTTTAAAACAAGAGAACCAATATTTAAATTAATTAAAATAATCATTTAGTTAAAATACACTAAAATACAGGGTATCACACATAGTCGACAAACTAACAAAGAGTGTGCATTTTTTTCCCATAGCTAATATAGACTCTATGGATAAGCTCTCTCGGATTTATGTTAAAGAGATAGTACGATTGCATGGAGTACCAAAAACCATAGTGTCGGACCGAGATACGCGTTTTACTTCACGCTTTTGGCAGAGTTTGCATAAGATGTTAGGCACACAACTAAGGTTTAGCAGTGCATATCATCTGCAAACTAATGGACAGACTGAGCGTACAATCCAAACTTTGGAGGACATGTTGCGAGCTTGCATGCTGGATCTAAGTGGTGATTGGGAAAGTCACCTACCGTTAGTGGAATTTGCTTACAATAATAGCTTTCAAGCCATGATATAGATGGCACCTTACGAGGCATTATATGGGAGGAAGTGTAGGTCCCCGCTGTACTTGGACGAGGTTGGAAAAAAAAGGATACTAGGACCCAAATACTTATAAGAGGTCTGGAAACAAGTAGCTTTGATCCAAGAAAGGATGAAAGCGGCCCAGAATCGACAAAAAGAGTTATGCCGACAACTGACAAACAAGTTTGGAGTTTGCAGTAGGAGATTGGGTATACATCAAGGTATCACCCATGAAAGGAGTCGTGCAATTTGGTAAAAAGGGAAAGTTAAGTCCTTGATATGTAGGACCCCATGAGGTAGTAGAAAGAGTTGGTTCTGTAGCCTATTATTGGACTTACCAGCTGAGATTAGGGTTGAACATCTAACCCTTGTTCTGTACCCAAGCTGATCTTTCGAACTAAACCGAACCGAATCGATTTAGCCGACCCAAAACAAGAAATAGGTGGAGTGTTCCGCTTCTAATTTGTTTTGTTTGAAACTGGTTCGGAATCAGGTAATTACCCGATACCCATAAATTTAGCCTTCATTTTTTCAAAATCCAATCTCTGAGACTTCCCTCCCATCTCCATTCTTTGATTTCTCCAGACTCTTGATCTTCAAAAGACCTTTGAGCCATTTCATGGTTGGACACCGCCAAAGACATATCGATACTAAAGCTGGTTTCGGGCGAGAACTCTCCATTTGCATTTTGCTTCATGTCTGGAGCATTGTTTTTTAGCAACATCCTCAATACGAAGAACTGCTCGTGCATGAACAACGTATTTGGGTAGTGTAAAGTTTTAGTGTTTGAATAGTGGCCAAATGAGTTGGGAGCAAAAGAAATATAAGACGAGTTTGAGGAAGTTGAGGCGGCTAAGAAAGGAGTGTCGAAGCTCTCAACCATGTCTTCTTTGATCTTGTGGTCCTCCATTGAATTGGAGAAGCAAGTCAAGTGAAACGTCTTGCCAAAATCGGTTCTTGTTTCACTGTTGTATAGAGATGAGTTTATCAACCAAGGCAACACTGAAGTATGCAAGTCCTCCACATTGGAACTTGGGCTACCCAACCCTGAAACGTGAGTTTTCTTCCCAACTGAGATCTTCCTAAAGATTCTACAAATAACCCACTCATTCTAAAGAGAAATCAAATATAAAATGAAGAACACGACAAGAAATAGAAGATTAAAGAATTGCAAATTAATGGATGACGTGACTTCTTATTCTAAAGCAAACTCTAGTACTAGCGATGTCTATTAGGCCACGTATTCAACCTCATATCCGAGAACGACTACGGACTGCTGACTGTTATTAAAGACTTAGAATACCCGATTATTCCAAATGTATTTCCTAATCGGGCAATCGGTTACTTGGGTAAAATAGGGCAATCGATTAATCAGAATGCACTTGATTTGGGTTGGGTCGGGTCGGAACACGAACTTTCGGGTCGAATGAACAACCCCGGCTGAGATGTAGGGAATACATGATATATTTCATATGTCGACTTAGAAGAAAAGCTTTAGAGAAAGACAACCAGTGATAATGGAACCCGACAGTATACGACTTCAGCCAAATTTGTTATACGAAGAACGGTTAGTACAGATCGTTGATCATAAGGAGCAAGAGCTAAAGAATCGAAAGATACCGTAGGTGACAGTACACTGGAATAACTCAGATTTTCAAGAAGCAACTTCGAAACGAGAGGATTCAATGAGGAATAAATACCCTCACTTGTTTGTATCTTAGATCGAAACATTTGATGAAATGCACGTGTTTGTTTCAATGTATGTCTAATTTGTTCATATGAATTGTTGTTTGTTCACTGTTGTTAGCTTAATTGTAGTAACGTTATATGCACCTACCATACCCTTGGAACAGGGAATGGCCCGACCTAGAAAGACCCTACATATGTCTATTTTTACAATAGCTCAAATTAGAGAAAGATGGGAACGTAGTCGCAAAAATCGACACGAAAGAAGAGACAGAATGATGGCGGCAATTGGAGAAGTTTAAGCACCATCGCCACCCACATAATGGATGCAGATTCTCAGGGGAATATTTTCTTGTGGAGAGCATTACTACATGAGGAAAGACAACCCCCATGAGACCCGCTGGAAGGGTGTGTCTGCTTGGACTAAATCAAGAAGCTTAAATGAGCCACGCTGCAGAGGCCCGTGCAAGTAGGTATACCCTGTTTGAGACATCAGACACCTCTATAGATCGATTCAATTCCATGAGGAGGGGCAAGCCATTGAGGACACTGAGCTGGCAATATAATATAAGCTAAACGAGATGAGAGTAAACATGTACTACGACTATGATTTGGACGTGATATTTTATTTTTCGCAAGATTCGGTAATGAAAGGAGTAGATGAAGTACCATCCCTATCATCATCATCTAAGACTCGGCGGCTACAAGTAGGAGAGGTAAAAACCCCAACATTACCTATCACAAAAACTTTGGTTGATGATTATGATGTCGATTTCGAGGACGAAATCTTTTCTAAGGGGGGGGGGAGGATGTGATAACCCGAACCTAGTTAGATTTCATCCGTATTTATTTTTTTCATTGCCTTAATATTATTTTAGAGCCATGAGATTAGGTCTAGTTGGATAGAGGCCTTGGACCTTTAGTTTAGCATCCAAAGCCCAAGAGAAAGGGCCTCTCAAACTGCAAGAATTCATCTAACTAAGTAGGCTTGAGCCCAAAAACCCTAGAAGAGCCATGCGACACGCCTAAGCCATGAAGCTTGTGCCATTTGTCACGCATGTAAGGCCCATGAATCTGGATGTGTAAGTGGGCTAAGGCAGAGAAAGAAAAGTGTTTGGGAAGCCAAGGGAGGCATGCATGCCAACCCTAGTGACAAGCCCTTTGGTTTGCCACTTGTCTTTCATGCAAGAAGGCTTCTAGAAGTAAATGATTGGACGACCTAGAGAAGGCCAAAGGCCACTCGGCCAACTCACCCACATGCACACCCCATGCCATTTGGCAATTGTCTGAGTTCCAAGAGGACTTTCATAGGAAGTGGCACCTAGAGAAGACACAAAAAGGGATCTTTCAAGAGATTTGCATAGAGAAGTCCAAGGGACAAAAGCGATTTTTCAGATTCCCTCACCCACATGCCTAGTCAAGTGATTTTTCTGACTTGTGCATAAAATGACTATCCTAACCCTAAACTTCAGACCACTATACTTAAGGACACACACTCTTGCACCACATGTCACATTAAGGTTACAAAGGATAGCCTTAGATATTTGGAAAGGCCACCTAGGGAAGGAGCACTAGAAGATGAAAGATCTTGATAGGAAACTGAGAGGGGGTGGACAGCAAAGAGGCATACACACGCTTATGCCATGTTACACACATGCATGCATCACTTTTTGAAAAATGAAGAGACTTTGTGCTTGTTTTACTCTTTTCCCTAAGATACATTGCACCTAGAGAAGAGAAGAAGTGGCTTGGAAGGCTAAGAAGTTCGGCTAAAGGGGGGTTACACGCCACATTCATGTGCCTTTCAGCCTTCCTAAAGCAATCCAATGACAAAGAAGATGAAGGGACATTCAGCCAAGGGGAAAAGTCACACGCTACTTGTCCTTCATGTAATGGATCACTAGCAACCAATGGGATTTCGTGGAGAGTTCTATATAAAGGGGAAGGAGCCACACACCCAAGGGCTTTTCTCTTTTGCTATTTTCAATTTCACATGTTCTCATCCTCTCCACACTCTCTTACACGACCACTTGGAGATTTCTTCACTTTCTCACACTTTCTTTCTAAACAAACAAGAAAAACCATTCTTCTCTACGTTCAAGGAAGGACCATGACACCAAGCACAAAGGAATCCAAGGTGAGGACCTCATTTTCTTATCTTTTCTTCACACTACTTACACCTCACTTGAGGAGATGATAGAATCTCCAAAGAGCTTGAGATTTTAGAAGGACACACATGATTTCAAGGTTATTTAATCTTGGAATAACCTAGGGTTTTCCAAGGAGGGAAGAAGCCGAAACTTTGAGGACTTATATCCTCTAGACAATAGGCCAAACAGACACACACACTTCTCACATATTCATGACCTAGCCATGGTTACATGAACTTGAAGGATTTCATGTTAAAAAACAATCCTAGACCCGAAAGGTTGAGGTATTTCCAACACCAAGTGACGAACCCTAGAAACCTCACACACTCATACACATGGATTAGAGTTCAAAACCCTTGTTCTAACAAGTTGTACTTTCGTTTACAGCTTGCTAGTACTTTCTTGAAGGATTTTTGTAAGTAATCACTCAACTTAGTTTGGTTAACATGTGTATATATTTGTGTAAATATTTTCTTTGTTATTGTTACTTTTGATTGTTATTCTATGCTTTACTTGGTTGAATACTCTATTGTGATTTTGTATAAGATCATGAAAAAGATTATATGTTTCGGGTCTATGTTGAAAATGCCATGATTCACATGCACATGTTTCGGTTTTACTTGAGGTTATGCTAGAATTTTGTGTGTCATGAAGATTCGATTATTGCAAGATTACGTGTTTCGGATTCATGTGATGTTGTCATGATTTAATGCTTTGATTCACCCTTCCCCATGATTTTTATCTATTATGCTTCAAGTTTGGAACATGTTAAAGTGAAATTTCTCCATGTTAATGTGCCTTGATATTTCGGCCAAGTCATGTTCTTCTATGTTCATGAAGTTGTTTTGATAGTTCTTGTGTTCTATGTTATCATTCCATGACTGGAATATGTTAGCTTGATTATTTCATACACGACATTTCATGTGTCACACGTCAAGTGTAAGAAGGAATATGTCTTAGGTCTCATGTCACATGCATTTGGATAAATGATCTTTATATAAAAAAAGAAAAAGTGTCTAAAAATATTTTATCACAACCCCAAATGCTAGGATGGGGGAATGTTCTGGTGGAACTCTTCTGTCCACTCTAGAGTGCTTAAGAATAAAGTGGTCATCCCTAGGTTGACAAAGAACCATCAATGTGGCTTGAATGGATCTTTTTGGAAATGATACTAAAGCGAGGTAGCACCTAACGCTAGTGGGTGCCATGACTAAGGAAAATAACTCGATGAAGTCATGTTGTGTTATAATGATTATGAATAAGATGTATTCACCATGGTGTACATACCGTTGGTGGTGCACGAACATGCGGTGCTTAGGAGAGTCGTGTTTTGTCCACCATGTGTTATAAAAAACAAGGCAATGAGCTCACATGATATGATATGATATGAATCACGTGATAAGATACGAAATGATCAACATGAAAGTGACAACAAATATGTTTTTCCAAAATGTCTAGAGATTCCATTACATGTCTTTGAAAGAGGTCAAGTGCATAAGTCAAGTTTCGGTCACATCATGTGTCAAGTACATGTTCATGCATGCATTCCGTGATTTTCCACTTGTATGCTCATGTTAACAATTGCATGTTGTATTTTTTTTGCTGAGATTTCTCGAAATCTCATTGTTGTAGTTTTCACTGCATTTTCGAGGCTTTGCAGCTCATTGACGAGCTGAAGAGATTAAGGGCAGGTTTGGGGGATGGGATGAGACACAAAATTCTTATCTCATCTCATCTCATCATTACACATTTTTCAAATTCTCATACAAAATATAATAAACAATTTAACTTTTTCAAATCTCAATTCAACTTTTTCAAATCTCAATACAATAATAATACTAAAACATAATATTTTAAACACTAACACAAAACACAAAATTCTCATCTCACCCCCCAAACCTGCCCTAAAGAATCGAGACAAGGATCAATTTTTGGAGAAAAGAAAGAAGCCCTACTAGTTGTGAGAAAAAAAAAAAAAAAAAAAAAAAGAGGGACCATTTTCCTATGCTAGGAAATATGTTTTGGATGTCGCATGAATTAAGGCCTTTTTGTGATCAGTCCCTTTGTTTTGGGGAAAAATGGTTTTTGTTGGATACCCATGTTTTGGGAGGCAATGAACATGTCTTTCATTGGTACTTTTGATATGAATGTTATGTTAAAAGAAATGTTTGGGTTATGTTTAGTCTTACGGTACCATATGCTAAGGTAATTGTTTTAGGCATTGCTTAGTTTCATACGAACTTTACTTTTTCTGTTGCGTTATTTATTGCATATTGCTAGTATACATAAGTGCATGGCATCTTATTTGTCATGTATGAGGGATATGTAGCCTTATGTTGCTTGTCCAGGCATTTCAATCACCATCTAATTCCAAGCAGGGGTTGGGCGCTAAAAGGGACTGCACATTGGACGCACGGAACAAAGAGAACATGAAGATAATGAGGAAAAAAAGAAGAAGAGATGAGCATTATTGTAGGAAAAAAATTGAAAGGGGGGGCTTCCAAAGTTCATAAATAGAAGTGATGCACATGAAATAGCGGGGACAGACAAATTAAAAGGGGAAAAGAAGTGCTAATTGTGCTCAAGCATCTCAAATCTTTAGTTTTGCAACGATGTTTATGTTTTGAGAGTACTATATTTTTTTTCTTTAGTTTCTTTTAAATATTGTTTTGATGTTTATTTACGTTTAGATTTTGGAGTTTATTTTCATGAACATGTCTATCTAAATTCTTAGTTGAGGATGAAACCTCATTGAAGATTAGTAATATTATTTATGAGATTAATTTTTTCCCATTTATTTATGTGTTCAACGATCCATTATTCTTGATTCACATCAATTGAAAGAGAAAATTCTTGATATGAGTTCAATCATGTTTCTCATGATCTAGAGTAATTTTAATTAGTTGAGAGATTGATTCATAATTTTGTTAAAAATAAAATGAATATCTTTGGTAATTTTTTTTTTTTTTAGGAGGACGGTATCTCTAAACTTTATTGAAAGAAATCCTCACTTATGGCGAAGGAAAACCTTATACATCAGATCAACACCAAACCAATAAACCAACCAATTAAACAATAAAACAAAATGTGTAAACTGCACAATCAAACAAAAAACTAATGGAATAATAACAACCACTAACTTCAAATGTCCAGCAAACCCAATCTATCCATCCGAATCATACCTCTCAAGGTGTTGGGAAGTAAATAAAAAACCTCAAACCTCCTTGTTAAGCCTTCCTCCCCACATCTTGCCAAAAAATCTATAGCCAAGTTCCCCTCTCTATATTGATGAGCTATAGAAAAATCAATACTAGCAAATGACTGAAGAACTGAATCCCAATAGTCCCATAGGTACCAGATCGTGCATTGTCTAGCCTTAACCCAATCAACAACAATTTTTGAATCACACTCAATATCAATATGAATGAAGCCAAACTCTTTGCACAACTCTATCTCTGCAAGTAGAAATCTCATCTCAACTTGACTATTGGTACCGAGCCCAAAAAATGATGAGAACGCATCAATGAAACGACCATTGTAATGTCGAATTACACCCCCTCCCTGACAACTGCCAGAATTTCCCCTACAACTCTCATCCATATTGAGTTTTACACGACCCTCCAATGGTCTTTTCCATCACACAATGCAAGGAACACTAGCAGATAAATCTCGAAAATGAACTTCTAAAGCCTGTAGCATTTCTCAGACAGAATTAGGGATTGACAAAGTTTTATTAATCTGAACCGCTATGTTCCTCGGGCATGCCTTCACAGCCAACCAAATACCATCCACCATTTCCAAATGACCCTCCATCCGAGCTTTACACCTATGCAACCATAGTCTCCAAGTAATCACACTAGGCAAGAGACCAATCTACGTCCCACACAAAGTAGACATCCTAGCATAGACAAAGCAGTGAGCCATACGGGACCTCCAACAGGATGCTTGCAAACTAGGGACACCCAACGCAACCTCGGCAAACGTCCAGACCATAGACGCAACATCGCCTCTACTCAACACATGATCAATAGTTTCCAGTTGGCCTGAATTGCAACAATCACACCTAGAAGCCATTGAAATTCCCACCGGTTGTATTTTATCATCAAACGGTAGACAGATAAATCTAGCCTTCCAACTACATATAGATATCTTTTTCGACAAGAGGCCATGCCAAATCCAATCCATACCCCCACACCACTGGAACCTTAATACGAATAATATCCCAAGCACTAGTTGTTGAAAACCGACCATCACTATTAGGCATCCAAATTAATGAATCCTTCCCCCACCAATTCAACTAGTTTGTCTCTATCCCAAGCATCCTCCAACCACACATCTTTAATCCTCAAATGTGCATTTTGCATAGAGTCCGAGTACTGACAATGCCTCTCCCTTCCTTCACCCTTAACCTTACATTATCTAACACTTTTGGTAAAACCTTAAGAATGGATCTCCGCAACCGAGACCATGCATCCACGAAAACAACCAGAGAAATATGGTCATTTCTCACATATTTCGCACAGTAAAAATTTGTCCATAACATGTCCATCGACAAAAGGCACCAAGCAAACTTCATATGAAGTGAACATTGGACTTCACCAAAGTGTCGATTATTTAGACCACCTTCCTGAATAGGTTTACACAAATGCACCCAAGCACACCACTTCTTTTTATGCTTACCATTTTATTCTCCCCAAAAGAAAGTAGAAATAAGTGCATTGACGTTGTTGAGAACTGCTTTGGGAACATTAAGAACTGCAAGTAAGTGAGTAGCCATGCTCGAAATAACATGTCTAAGTAGAATGAGCCTACCACCCTGAGAAAGAAGTTTAAATTTCCAACTCACCACTTTCCTTCATATTTTCGTCATCAAATGCTCCGAGTCACGAACTTTAAGACGCCCCACAACAAGCGGTGCACCAAGATAAATCACCGGGACTGAGCCCTCAACAAACCAAGCAATCGCATCAAACTCTGTCTCCTATACATAGAAATATGCTTAGAAAAGAAAAAAGTAGATTTTTCTTTACTAATCAATTGCCCCGACCATTTCTCATAAATTCCCAAAATCTGTATAAGGCATCGTACGAATCTCTTCTCGCCATTAACAAAACCAACATATCATCTGCATAAAGTAAATGAGAAATCAAAGGCGCACCCGGTAGGGTGCGAGAAACTTCGAATCCTCCCCTCTCCAAAATTCAGCCCCAGAAGCCGAGATAGAACCTTCTCCATAAGAATAAACAAATAAGGAGACAACGGATCTCTTTGTCTAAGACCCCTTGTCGGCTTGAAAAAAACCTCGTATGTCCCATTCATCATAATTGAAAATCATGGCGATCTCACACACCCCTCCACAAGTGTACAAAAATTATTTGAAAAACCAAAGGCCGAAGGACCTTCATAAGAAATCCCAAGTCAACTTTATCATATACTTTTGCCATGTCAATCTTTACCATAATGTTTCCTCCTACAAATTTTTTTATTAAGAGAATGAACCATCTCTTGTGCCAAAGTAGTGTTCTCAAAAATACTCTGCTCTAGAATAAAAGCCCCTTGCTCTTGTGAAATAAGCAAAGGAAGAAACTGAGTCATTCTTTGAAGCAAAATCTATAAGCCATGGAGCAAAGACTAATAGGCAGAACTTGTCAAAGCTCTTAGGGTCTTACACCTTCGGAATAAGAACAATATATGAAGAAGAATAAAACCGTGGTAGATCGGTACCCTGGAAAAATTCTTTTGCCGCTTCTACCAAGTCCTCCTTTACAATCTCCCAAACAACTCAAGAAAAATCCTGACCCAAAACCATCCGGACCCGAACTACTATGAATCAAAATCGACCTCAAAGCATTTTTAACCTTTTCTTCAACTGGAGCTCGGCAAAGGGACTCATTGTCCTCCATGGTAATAACACCTTCTAGAAGAGAAAAACGATCGGCCTCATCATTTTCCCTGTTACCAGAAATGAAATCCTGAAAAATACTTGATTGCACCAAGATGAACCGCCTCTGAGGAATCAAGAACAGTACCATCCGAGAGAAACATGGAAAAATACAATTAGTCTTCATTCTCTGATTAACAATTGCATGAAAAAACTTAGAGTTTTGGTCCCCCTCCAATAGCCATTTCTTTTTTTTCTATTGGAGCTAGCCGCACCTCCTCCCTTTGTTCCCAAATGTCAAGCTCTAACTTGGTGAGCAAGAATTCCTCTTCCAATTTAGAAGAAAAATCCCCCTGCAATTGATGTTGCAGTGACTCCAACCGCACCTCAAGCTCCTTAATGTGATGGTCCACTCGTCCAAAATCCTGTCAATCACAAGCTCAAAGAGCCAACTTCGTCCTCTTCAGCTAAGAAGACCCCGATCATTAACCAGTTGCCTCCAAACATTTTCAACACAATACCTAAAAGAATCATGAGAGATCCACATATATTGAAAGTGAAATGGAGCGAGATCATACTTGTGAGCCTCACGCTGCCAATGAACTACCATCGGACAATGATCCGAATATTTCCTAGTAAGACGCTCATAATGTGCATCCAGAAAGCAATTAGAAAATCCTAAATTAATCACTGCTCTATCAAGCCTTGCCCCACTCCAAGACTGGCCTTCATGTCCATTGCACCAAGTCATATGGCTCCCAACAAAAGCAAGATCCAAAAGGCTACAGTTGTCAAGACAACAATTAAATTCCTCCATAGCAGACAAAGACCTAGGATTATCTCCAATCCTTTCCCCATCCTCACGGATTAGATTAAAATCTCCAATAACCAACCATGGTGAGTCCCCCGTATGCACATCTTCCAAATCTTGCCATAAGTTCCTACGCTCAACTTGGCGACATCTCGCATAAACAATCGTGATAAAAAATTTGGTATCCTCTGATTGAAACCAACCAGTTACCATTTGGTCGGACATAGATACAATAGGAAAAATCACATTATCCCTCCATAATAACCATAATTTACCACCCATGCATGCATTACTACAATACCTCAGAAAATCAAGATAAGTCGCCAACCTTGTATTATGTCCTTTGCAAAAGGCTCGAAAATAGCAAGCATAGCAGAATTACTTTTACTGATAAGAGAACGTAACCTTCTTCGAGATTTGCCTAACCCCCACACATTCCAAACTAGGATGGTGTCCGTCATAAATTAAGTTTGGTTGAGCAAGTCTGAACCCACTGGGAGTATCTTTTGCCCTGTGTTACTTGAACTTTTGAATTTGTTGAAGGTGCAGCCACTTCTGTATCAGACATGTACGACTGCTCACGTACGAGAGGTTGGAAAGGCCTCTCATTATCTTGTTCTTAATCATAGCCAATGTCCATACCAGACTGATCATTGCGATCCTTCTGCTACACCCTACACTCCATCTCCAAAGTTTCATCTATTATAACTACATGTCCACCCACCGATTCACCACCCAGCCCCCTTCCCGAAGGACAACGTGCATCTAGGGGTGAGCAAGAAAACCTTCAAGAAACCTCAGGAGATATGAGCCTCTCATCCCCTGAGCTTGCAACAACAACCATAGAAAGACTATCGTTCTCCAACCCTCTCAGTATCCCATTCAAATCAATTAATAGCACATCCTGATCAACCTTCTCAACCCTACAATCCATTTGTTCGCATGTATCAACAACCTCCATATGCAAACCAGCCTGTTCTCCTAAACTCTTAACATTGTTATCTTCTAGGTTTTGCACTTCTGCACCCTTAACATCAAGGCCTTTCAAACTTGCACTCACAACTCCCAAAACTGGACCAGTTATCGCATCCTAAACTATCGCATTAATCCCCACATCCTGATGCACCCAAACCCCATCAGAATCCTTCACCTCTCCCTCCATCTGGCCAACACCAATATGTTCCACCATCTTTTCCTTCCAGACATTTTTCACACTCTAGTTTTTTCTATCCACAACCCAAACCTACTTGCTCTCCCCCAACCTGCAAACCACCTCAGTGTGTCCCTGTCTACAATATTTGGTGCAATAAAAACCATTTTTTTCATACCTTACTTGTTGCCAGATGGTAAGGTTATTCGAGACCACTATGTACAACCTTGGACCAAGTCATCCTTCAAATCAACCTCAACACACATTCTTGCCCCCGTCACCTTAGTGCAATTCAAAGTTGCATTATTCGAACCCAAATAACGACCAAAATGGGTAGCAAAAATCTATAAACAATCAAATCGATATAGGTGCAACGACAAACTAGGGAGGAAAATCCATTGAGGCGCTAGTGACAATTTCATCCTTAAATCAAAGTCCCTTATCCATCTGAAGATCCTGAACACACAACCCTGAATTGATCTTCCCTCCCGAGCCCATCCATGAACAAAATCTCTCTCTGACTGCATAATGATAAGAACATGGTGATCATCTATGAAGCTAATCGTAGGAATCTCATGCAAGCCCCATGTCTTGATCACGAACAACCTAATATCATCTATCGAAGGCTTGGAACAAACAAACTTCAGAACTAAAGCAAACTGACTCTCTTCAGCAGCCTTCAACATCTCACTTTCTGAAAAAACAAAGCCCTTCTTGCCATTGACGTCGACTGGATACCTCAAAGGTATTTTAACCTATGAAACCACCCTGCCCTCAGACATAGGATTTCCTACCAACATTGCCCCTCGGACGTCCCCGTCGGTGAAGGATTCACCAGGGGGCCAACGGCCACCGCAATGGGCAATCGCGTATCCCAAAAAAAACCTAGAACACTCTCAAGAAATGAGAGTTCAAATCTCAATTACCACATTGCCCATAATAGATTTTTTTTTTTAAAAAAAAGGTCATTAGACTTGCTAACTTCTTTTGTGATTTGTTTTAACAAATATGTTTTAAAAAATATGTTTTAACGGTGATATTTTTCATGATGACAAGATTGATTACTAGATTATCATATAGACTCAGGAAGAATCAATAATCATAAATATATTACTATGAATTAATGATGTGGATTCCAAGACCTTAGTTCCTTCTCCATTAATAGTTTCTTCATTGTTTAGGTTAATTTGCATCTTTATGAATTTATTTTAGTTCTTTTATTGTGATTACCTTATTAAATTTATTATTTCTTGCTTTGATTCATTAATTACTTAGTTCTAAACTTCATATTTATTTTAGAACTCATTTTTATGAACTAAATTAGAATTTATTTAGTTTATATTCGATTGGTTTCCTATGTTTTTTAAAGTCCCTATGGGTTTGGCCTCGTTCTTGCTAAACTATACTTCGGTACAGTTTGTGCACTTGCAAGTATGATTAAATTTACTAGCAGTGCACCTAGAGATGACCATTCTAAGGAGGCGTACTGGGTTCTTTCACATTAATCCCAAGAAAAGCTAAGACCGCAAGGGTTGCTAACATGGGATTGTGTATTGGCCATGACGTTAAAGGAGAAAATGAATGTAAAAGTATAAATGAGATTGAATGTAATTGTGAATATTATTACATGAAGAATAATACTACTCAGGCCCCCCTTCAAAGTTACTACCTTAGGTGGCACAAACACGCATACGCCCATGTGTTATTTTAAAAAACAAATCCGGCCCACTTCTGAAACTCGAAAGACTTGCAACCATCTTCCTAATTGAGCTGAATTATTGCATATTTTATACATTTAGAAGTAATATATTTTATTTATTTCATTACATTATTATTGATTTTAGATGAAAAAATGGTTAAGATGAATAAATCCGAGTTGTGATTTAAATTGATTAATAGCATAATTTATGCTTAATTTTATAACTTGTGATTTAATTGGACAATGTTTATTCACATGCACAACATATTTTTGATATTCTATTATTCTTATTTTATTTTATTTCTAATTTCTATTATTTTATTTATAATTTCAAATTCAAAGGACTTTCAAGTGGGAAAAACATTGGAACAACCTAAGAACTTTCAAGTAGTATAGGACTCTTCAAATAAGGATAATGATGGGGTTTGAGAGTAATTCGGATCAGAGTCCAAAATGCGTTAGGAGACAAAATGGATACACTTTAGTATTTTAATCATAACGTTTTGCTCAAATATCGGATTAATACGAGTTTTGATGTGTTGGAAAACTATCTTAAAGGGCTACAAAATTGTCTCTAATAAAGATTTCCAAATTCGAACTCCTGAAGCACTTACGTGGCTGCCAAGTTGAGTCCTAAAATTTAAGTTATTTTGTGTGCAGGAAGATGAAGACATTGGGGTTTCTTTCCTACCCTATTTAAACATATCATTAGCATAAAATTGGGAACTTTTGCAGAGCAAGGCCGTGCATTTGAAAAACTCTTTCAGGATCCAATTGCCGCTCCAACCGCCTCCTCCATTGCCTACCACCTCCATCTCTATTCATTTGGCTTGCTCTTTTCACTCTCTACTATTTATTTCATTTTAGTTTAAAGTTTATAGAGTAATTTTGAGAATTTTGGCTTAGAAATTTGGGCAATTTATTTGCTATTTATTTTACTTAAAGTCGCTATTTTTCTTGCTCTTTTAAGATTTCATTGAACAATGATTACAATTGCTATGGATTAATTTTGAGAATTTGTTATTTGAATACAAGGATGAACCCTAGAATCTTGATTTTGGGGCTTTTCGATTTTCAGTTCGTATTTTGTCAATTACTTTCTAATCTAGTTTAATTCTTAGCTTAGTTTTATTAATCTCTTAGTTCTATTAAGATTGTTCAGTTTAGTTAATTTTTTGATTGTTAATTTCAATTTGTTAGTCTTTTACATCTCATTGCGACACTCAAAAATCCAAAAATATGAATCTAGTCCATGACTAGTGCCCATTTCATTCTTGTTGCACTCTTCCATCCATTGCACATACCATCATTTTTATTTTCTCTTTTTGAATATCTTCACCATTTTAAACGAGTTTGGTTTTAAATAACTTTCTCTGAGGAGACGAACTAGGAATTTATTCTTAATTATTACGCGACATCCTCCTGCACTTGGGATAGCCTTTGTGCTACTCATATTTGAGTGAGTCACTTCCCTCCCATCATCCAAGCAAAAGCTATCGTCCTTCTGAAACAAAATCGAGTTTTCAAAACCAAAATTAGTCCTTTGGACACACGAAACCTACTATTCTCAAACCAAAAAGCATTGTCCAAGCTATTGCCTGCTTTCGCTCACATTCCTTAAAGGGGGGAGGTTAAAGATGAAGAAAAATATAGGATCCAAAAATTCTAGTTTGGAGACGTACTTAAACCATCAAGTGAGGACACATGCCCCAAATGGGAAATCAAGCCGGAACAGCACGATCTCTCCACCACAACATTGACTGGCATGACTGCCACATAAGCCTTGGTTAGTTCTATTGACAATCAGCTAAAGAGTGTTGGTCATGCTGTTTATCTCAATGACAAAGCTAAGCTTGATAGTCATTGGTCTACATCTTTCTCGGTGGGGAGGATACAAAGAGCTCTAGCTCGGGGACAATTTCATAGAGCTCGAGATGGAATGTGGCAATGTTGAGGAGGAAATCGATTAGGTGATGCCCCTAACTTTCGCTTGGGATGGAACAGAGCCTTGGAACATTGAGACATGAAACACATGGTTACATACCTCTATTCATAACAGTTAATATGCAATATATCCTTGTATGCAACTAACAATATGTAATAATCGCAACGACAAAAGGGTGACTTCTAAAAAATTTTGCACCAGAACAAACTAAACATCTCAATATTCAAATTAAACATAGATAGTGCCATACTTAAAGAGGTCCAAATATTAAGTAATAAGTTCAAACATAAACTTGGGATATAAAGTCTCCTTATTACAGAAAACTTCATCGGGCTTCCATAAAAGGACAAATCAAGTCATCTCTCTAATATGCTCCATGGTGAACATGACCATCTCTAAGAACATCACTATTAACTCCATCTTTAGGTCGAGGTAGGCTCGTTCTCAATCATCTGAAGCCAAGGGGTGGAGTTTATCACGATCTTGTTCATCAAAGGTCAGTCCTAACACAACTTGTACCATTCTGGGGGGAATGGTAGTGGGACTACTGTAACAGCCCGCTAGAAATTCATTGGTGGAATTTCTATTGACTTTAGGAATCTCGTGAAAACTCCATAAGTTTTTACGAATCGACCAATCGCATAGGTTTTAGTCTATAAACATAGTCAGTGTTATCACTCACTATGGTGCTAGAAATATAAGTTTTATTTATTTGAGGTGGTTAGAAGTGTCAGAATGCATTATGGTTCACGCCATTAGACTCAATGGATTATTTAGGATTTTATGGTGCAATAGTCTATTTTCATAATTCCAGACAAAACGTCTGTTAGAAATTGTGAAATTATTTTTATGGGCACTTTGAGGTTGAATTTTAGTAAAAGATTTTCACTATAGGTTAATATGAATATTTAGGAATTTTTAGTGTTAAGTTTATGATTCACTTTTTCGGAGTGAATAGTAACCTCGGTAAGCGCACCAATTGCAGTGTTTCAAAATTACAGTGTGGAATGTCCAAATTAGATTAGATAAGTTTTATTTGGACACTTGGCAAGATCTTAGCCACACTTAGTGAATAATATTAGACACTTGGCACCATGAGGAACGTTTGATGGATTTGAAGGAATCAAGCTGTGAAATCATGCTACTTAAGCAAAACTTTGTTTCATCTGCTCAACCAAATTCTGCCAGACCAAAGAGGTTTTCAATCCTAGTGAAACCCTAAATGGTGGGAATCCAATTGAAAGCCCAAAAGCTCTGTTGAAATCGAAACCCTAAACGGTTTCCCCAAAACCCTAAAGTTGGCCTCTAAACATTTTCTAATCCGATTTCTAGCATTGTGTTTAATCACTTGATTAAATCACTTCCACATGCTATTAATCCTTCAAATTTGTGTTAGAACATCATTATCTAACCTTGTTAACCTTGAAAAATTGATTGGACCAAGTGATATTGGATTTGGGCTTGATAGCAACCCAAACCCTCTTTAAACCCCAAAATTTAGGCCCATTCGGTTTAGGCCCATTAAGGCCCACGAATTTGGTCACCATAGGATTGCTTCATGGCTAAGTTTTGTACCCCCACTTGGCTGGCCAGATCTTTACAAGAAGGGCCTAGAAGGTTCTTGAAAGACAAAGCTAAAGGGCCACCTCACTCTTTCACTCTCACACTCCACCTTGAGAAAAGATCTTGGTCTGATTTTTATGAGAAGAAAAGGCCAACACTCAACCATTCCTTCAGTCCTATCACTTTACACAGCTTGTGTAAGAAGCTCTCCAGTCCACTTCCCACGAAAAGAAGCTCTCCTTTACACTTTTCCTTCATAGAACACAAAAGACACTCTCGGACAGTTTTTCGTACCTCTTTTGAACGCCTGTTTCGAAGCTTTTGTAAGTGTTTTCTAGCAAAGTTTCCTTCATGAAAGTTATTTATTTTGGAGTCTAGTTTACGTGGATACCTTATTCGTTCCATTTGGAGATCATTTGATCGGTCAAAAGTTGTTTAGACCCCAGAAAGGTCATTCTGGGCGATAAACTGGAGAGTGTGTTATATTTGGGAGTTTTTGACCAAGCTAATGAATAGATCTTGGTCCAAAATTTTTATGGAGTACTGTTAACATGTGTATATGATTATTGGTTGAGGATTTGTTGCATGATTAAAAGTTTTGGTGAAATATTTTCTTAGGTCTAGAAACTTAGAAACTGGAAGAGGCAAAACAATTTCTGTTTTGAGAAAGTTTAAATCTTTTATGGTTTAATCTTATTCCAATGGCTTTGATATTTTTATTGGAAGATCCTAAGCATATTATATACATGTTAGAATGTTATTTTGAAGATATTTGATGTTAGTTTCGAACATATGAAATTTTATGCATTGAGATATTTGGTTAGGTCAAAGTGATTATGTTCTTGGCTAAATTTATGTTTTGGGTGATGTTTAACCATGTGATCTTGAGTTTGAAGCTTGGATCTGTTTTAGGACACCTTTTTAAACCATGTGATGTTTTGGTTTGAAGATCACTTCTTTATAAGTCATGGATCAAGAGGTTGATCAAAACAAGTTAGAAACAAAATTCTGTTTTGAACTTAGAAGAGAAACCAAAAAGTTCAAGTATGGTTTTAGTGATTTTGATGACTTTTGTTCATGATTCAAAACATGATTATTCTTAAGAATATGTTATGAGTGTATTAGAAGAAAAAAGTTTGGTTTAATCATGCGTTTTGAGATTTGAAAGAATTACAACAAAAATCAAAGGAAATAGCCCTTGTAAGTTTTGGCCCTATAGAGTTTTAAATCTTGTGTTTAGTTTTAAATTTTTCTGAATTGATATTTGAGCTTAGGACAAAATTTACATAAGGTATGTAAATTTTGGTGATTTTTGGAGTTAGGATGCAAAATCCTTAAGTTAGGGGTAAAATAGTCATTTTTCCACATGTAGAGGGTAAAATGGTAATTTTACTCTAAGTTGATATTTCTCCATTTTCCTGAATTGTTTAGTGATTAAGTTTTAATTTTTAGAAATCACTACTTTCAGTTTCCCGTGATCGCACTTGAGTTTTGTCTCGAAGCGCGAAGATCGAGGTAAGTTAGCTTTTAACTTACTATCAATTTAATGTGTATGTGTGATAAGTAAGGGAACTAAATTGTATGTATGCATGTTATCATATGTGCCATGCCAAGTCATTACATATTTATCTGTTACACAGAATTTATTCTGTCATGAATTATTCATCTGTACACAAGATATTTTGTCACGTAATGCTATACATTGCAAGTATGTCATGTTAAGGTAAGTATGCCATATGTTACATGTATTTCATGTCACGTAATATTCACTGTCACATGTTATGCCATGTTAAGAAATGTTGTCTGTTACATGGTATGCTATGTTACGAAATGTTGCCTGTTACATGTATGCCATGTTATGAAATGTTGTCTGCTACATTTATGTCTCAAAGTATGTCATGTCTGTTGTCTTACGTTCATGTCACGTTATGCTACGTCAAGACTTCTGTCTTTTATGTCACGTTCATGTTACGTCACGTTACGAAATGTCATGTCTGCCAGTTAAGTCATTCATGTCAATCACGACCCTAAGCGTTAGGATGGGGTAATATCCTAGTGGAACTCCTTTGTTCACGCTGGAGTGTCTAAATAGGTATGAAATTCCCTGGGTTGACGAAGTACAGTCAACAGGTTGCGAATGGAGCCTAATTAGCTAGTCACCGGAGCGTGCCAGGCACCAACGCCGATGATGCCACACATTATGTTACGTGTGTCCACAGCAAGTGTGGCACAAACAAATAAGTCATGGGGCCACAACAACTGTGGAGCATGAAGTATGGGGCCACAACAACTGTGGAGCATACACTACGTGAGACACAGCAATTGTGACACGTAGAATACGTGGGGCCACAACAACTGTGGAGTACGTATTAACGCACTCACAGCTGGTATAGATACCTGTGATGTGATGCGGTAATCGGCAGGGACACACGGCTCAAAGGGACCTGTGTAGCACCCATATGGTCATGTTAATGATTAAGTCTATTGAATAAGATTCCAAGTTTAAGTCATGTTTCATGTTATGTTATGTTCATGTTCACGTTATATTCCAAGTTCACATTTATGTTATGTCATGCTCTGGTTCAAGTTATGTTCAAGTTCATGTTCAAATTATGCATGTTCACGTTCATGCTATCTTTCAAGTCCATGTTATGTTTCAAGTTCACGTTCATGCTAAGCTTCAGTTTCAGTTTATGTTATGCCAATTATGTTATGTTGTATGTCAAGTTATGCTATGATTACTTATGATTTGATTATGTATTCATGCTTTTACTGCCATGCATGCATCATTAACCTGTGTGGAAGTTTCCTGTTAACTTGCTGAGATTTGTAATCAAATCTCATTGTGGTAGTCCCAACTACCATTCCCCCCGAATGGTAGATTTTGTTATAGGATGTGAAGGAGAATCGAGAATCGACCATCTGGAAACGATCGAGTAAGAGATGGTGCGAAGTAGATGGTAGTACAGTAGTTACCTCAGGTTACTACTTGTATTTGTGGAGTTCAATCTCCAGCACTTTTTTTTATCACAATCATATGGACTATTATTGTGATCTCAGTTGTTTAGTACGTCATTGTGAATGAAGTATGTTTTAAGTATTTGAGATATTTCAGTTTGGTGCATAGTATTGCTAAAAAGAAAAATTATCTGCTGCGAATATTGCATAATGCTAGATGCATGTTAGGAATATTACATCTTATATGTCATGAACGGGGGCAGGTAACCTTGTGTTGTATGTCTCGACGCTTCAAATGTCCGTCCGATCCCAAGCGGAATTTCGGGGCGTCACAACTACCATAGTGAGATTCCTAGAAATCTTAATAAGTTAAACAACTACCTTACACAAAGATAAGATAAACATGAGATGCATGCATGATATAAAGAAAAAACTGTATTTGTCTTTCATCTAGATTCCTTAACATTTTCAGAAAACTTTTATGCACATTTTCTTATAGATAATTGTAACACCACATTCCCAATAAAGTCATTTTTTTTAATCTTGGGCAACCGGTGTACTACTAAGCTTGACTTAATAATTTTGTTTTCTTAACGAAGCGCCAGGTACAAAAGATTCCATAAATAAATAAAGATAATCTTTGATAAATACTTAAAATCCAAAAGAGAGTCTACGGAAACACTTACTTAAAATCAATATGGTCTCATGTGCTTATCAAAATAACTTATTAAACTCAAAATCATAAAGCTAGCATAACATAAACTATCTAGGCCTTTACCTCGCCTCCATAGGCCAAGTCATGTCCTGCAACTCCATCCTCAATCCTCACTTGGGGAGGTTAAAATATAAAAACATACAAAAATGTGTCGAATACTCAATAAGCAACATATCATATAGTAAACATAATAAACATAAGGTTTATTGGAAAATATGCATACTCATACATACATATGTAAATATCACAAACATGAACTTGTCTTTCACTTGTCATAGGCCAATACCCATTATTGACCCCCATAAGTTAGGGTTAGCAAATCTAAGTAGATTTTTATTCCGCCCGAGACTGTGGGTTTTGGAATCCATACATAAGGAAGACGCACTGGGTGCACTACCAGCATATTCAACCAACAATGCAATATGCCTAGAATATATGGTATCATCTTCATATCATAACATAGGCCGTTACGTATCTTATCATTCATACTTTATCATAATCAAACTTGCATACTTGTCATATTATAGATTTCAAATGAACTCACATTCTTTCATAAAATGTCATGATACATATTTCCTCACATAGAATTATGATTTTTCATAAATCTTTCGATGCATAACTCCTTTCATAAAATCATGAATTTTTATAAATATTTTAATGCATAAATCTTCACAAAAATCATGGATTTCATAAAATATTTCATGCATGTTTTGCAACTAACACAAAACTTATACATAAAATCATGATATTCACAAATTAATCCTGCATTGGGTATATAAAAAGGGGCTTCCAATGAAGGGCATACATGCATAATACTTTTATAAAAGACTTGTCATTTATCGCACATACGTGTAAGAGCATGATCATGCTACTTACGTTGCAGCATTAATCCAATATTTCCAGCTTGAAATCGATCGCATGAACTAGAATGAGAGAGAAAATGTGAGGGATGTTGTGAGGAGAATGAGGTAGTCGGCTATTGGCATGGTGAATGTCCCACACACAGTGTTGGACTGTGTATCTTGGGTTCGGTCGTTGCCCATACGGAGGTTTATGATTTTTTTCAAATAGCACACGAAATGAAGATATTTATAGAGAGATTTAGGAGAGGGTGCCGATGAGTTCGAGTTTGAGTTTAAAAATATGATATAGTAGTTCATTCAATGTAGGATTGACAATGACTGAGACTGCATAGGGGACTTCTATTAGAGATGATTTTAAATTGAAATAAATTTATAATTGCCAATCTTTAAATTCTAAAAGGAGTCTAACTCGTTCAATAAATAATAAATGGGATTTAACCTAGTTATTGAGCCTAATTAAAACTCCTAATCAACCTCAATAATTTATCGCTCGTAAGCTTATTCAATATGGCCCATTAAATATAATTTAGACCCAATAAAAATTATCAATATTCCGACCTTCGAATTATTGGCCTGGTTGTTACAAGAATATTTCATACTTCATTTTTTCAAAACTATCATCTCTTGTTTATTAGAGCGAGCATTAACATATCGTAACATCACGGTTCTCCATTTTGCACCATGAGTACCTACTGGTGACCATAGTACAACTTAGATTGATACTATTCAGAGTTGCGCAGATATAATACCCAATGCATTGATCATAAACATTTCATAACATATGCACCCACCAATGTTAGATGCTAAAAACAACTTCGCACTTGAATCCTTTAAACAGGAACCAATCGGAGTTTGTTGATAATTTTTCGTCAACCAAGGGGTTACCACTCCATTTTTAATCACTCAATAGTAGACATAAGAGTTCAACTAAGATATTCCCTCATCCTAGCATTGGGCTGTGACAAAAACATTTTCATGCTATGCTTATGACGAAAAAATATGTCATGACATTTTCTCTTTTGTAACATGTAGTATGCTTACTGCGAAAACGACATTTTCATGTAACATGCTAAAATAATGCCAACTTCACATGTCATGTATGCAAGTAACTGAATGCTCAATGTTGTATCATATCTCATTTCATGATCAAAATAGCATTTATAACATGAATGTGGTGTTTATACAAAAATCATAAATAAATTATCTAAGAGGAAGTTAGAGGATAACTTACAAACTTCTCAATTTTTTAGGAATCGATGCAGTTGTAATAAGAGATACTCTAAGTTAGGAATCATATAACTATGAGAAATTTCCAGATTCTAGAGGGCTTAAACCAATATTTATAAAACTGCCCCTAATTTTTCCAAAATTACCATTTCTGCCCTAAACTTCACTATTTGCATTTTGGCCGCACATTGAAAACAAAACATACTAGATGATCAAACCCAAGATATTGATTTATAAACCTATTATGACATGCTATTTTCTTCAAAACCTTCAATCAATTAAAAAAGACATTAGCTAAGCTTATAGCATCATATAAGGACATGCTATGGTTAAAAGTTAACATCAAAACAACTTATTCATGAAGAACTCCAAATCTGAACCGAAACATGCTTCCCAAAGATTAAACTCATATAACTCGAAATCTCATCCTCATACCATAAATCAAAGCCTAACATGTGATTCTAACTTCCAATAAAGAGATATGGTAGAGTTACTCACCAATCTGTGGCTTATGGAGCTCTCAAGATCAAACGCACTCCAAAGACTTCACTCTCACCTCTCGATTTCACTCTCCTTAACGCTATGAATGTTTTGCACTCAAGGAAGCTAAGAAATTGCTTGAGAATGGCGTGGGAGGAAGTGAGGGAAGGGGAGTGTTATTTATAGAGTTTGAGTGAGGAAACAAGAGGTGAAAGTGGGTGAAGTCGTGCATGATTTGGTTGAAGTGAAGTGAAGGTGATTGGTGTTAGCTTTTGATGGAGTGCATGCTTGAGTTTCCAGATCTGTACAGTTAAACACATCATACTATTGACTCATGAAAAAGGACCAGATGAGGGTGATAGGTGCATGATCTAGGTGGTTTCAGAAGTTGGGACAAAAATCAATTGATTCCCCAAGGGAAAACAAGTGAATGTTGGTGGTTTTGGGTCTCCAAACTTGTCCAGCTTTTTTTCAGTTCTTAGTCTATGCTTGTTGCAAGTTCTTGGTCACTATTACACAATATTTGAGTAGCTTTTCTAGAGGAGTATTGACACATGAATTTTGGACACTTGGTGTTGGTTGTGCAGCAAAATAAATGGAGTTGAATGGAGAAGGGTCCAGATGAGAGTTTTGCACATGGTTTCTCTCCAATGTGTCCATTGGTTTTGATCATTGCTAGGATTATTTCTTAGGAAACATGAGTGTGATTTGATGACAAGTTTTCAGACCTGGATGTGGTGCTATAGGCATGTGAAGAGGCCTAGATTTGTTGCAGAAGATTTTAGAAGAACAAGGGTGCAGTTCGGCTTATACATGTTCCATTTCTAAGGTGAAAAAGTTTGATTTTTGGAGTGACTATGCAAGTTGTTCTTGACTTCATCTTAGGCCTAAATTTTCCAGAGCTAGGTAACATGAGAGGGGGTAATCAAATGCAGAAAATCAATTGATGAGGTTGTTGTAAGAACAAGGTTTTGTTGGCTTGTACTTGGAGTGCATTGGTTTGCACCTAGTGCATCCAATTGGTGCTATTTCTTGGCATTGGCATGCCCTCACACTTCATGACATGAGCTGAAATTTATTTACTATTCTAGAGCTGTGGAAGATTGATCCAAATCAATCAAAGGAAAAGAGGAAAATTCACAAAAAAAAAAAAAAATGATGGGGAAAAGATCTAGAAGAAATCGGCATGCATGGTGTTTGATGGATGATCAAAATTACTATTTTATGGCATGATGAAGGGTTTTGGAAATTTGAACTTGGACGCATGATGGAGGGCTGATCATGGTTGAAAAATAAATCCTATGGTCGTGTAGGAGGTTTGTAAAATAAGGAAAACCATTTGCTAGATAGTGGTATGTCCTATTTGCATAGTGATGAGAATCCTAGGCTTATTCTCCAAGTGGTGCACTCTTATTGGGCATAAAACTTTTATTGAGCTAGACCTTAATGTGAGCCTCGAAATGACCCTTCCCTTGGGCTGATGTTTAGTTTTTGTTGGGCCTTTCCTTGGACCTCACTAGCTTACTTAGTTGGGCCTTATCTTGAACCTTTTTTTGACCCTTTTTTCTTATCAAGCTTGGACCCTCATTTTAACCAACTTTTGAGCCTTTTGCAACTCCATCTAACTTCCATGGCTTGCTATGAACCAATTACCAAGCCCATTAAGGTGACAAGTCTTCTTCATGCTACTTGTCATCCTACTATTGGCCTCTTGGCAACCTATTTTCACAAAAAATTTCATTGCTCTAGGAATCTTAACTAAAGCAAGGATGGAAGTAATTTTATCAAATTATGATCCAAAAGCTCACTTTTCTTTAAGGATCATAACTTCCACTTAGCCAAAGCCATGGGTTATTATTATCAAATTCTCAATATTTGACAATGTTACTATGGAGACTTCAGCAGGGTATTAGAGATTAGGGCTCAAAGGGCTTGGACGCTACAATTGAATTTTTCTTTTTATTATAACACATGGGCCTCCACGTGTCTGTGCCACCTAAGGTGGTAACTATGAGTAGTACGTCTTGGGGTGCAGTGTAGCAAAACCCTTACATGAATGAAAAACCTATATTCTTATATATGTTTACAGTATGAGGTAGTTCTTACTGAATATCCAACTTGTTTTTGTTTTAAAGCATGACTATACTAGATAATGATTAATGTGTGGATGAAGTTGCTGGATAGGTGTCACGGGGGTTGGGGGCAAGGCTTTGGAGGAAAGAAGAAGAGTTGAGGAAGGGATTGAAGGAAGAATAACAGAAGAACAGAAAGAGAGAAACAGAAATAATAGAAGGAAACAAAAATAACAAAAGGGAGTTGGGGCAGTTATCAATACAGGGAGTTTTTGTAAATAGAGTTAGTGATACGGTGCGTTTTATGTTTTGCAGTGTTTAGAAGTTGTTTAATGAAACGGTGAGTTTTGGCTGTTAAGAATTGAATTGCATTTTACGTTGTAAAGATAGCGGTTTAGTCTTCCTTTCCATTCTGTATCTATAAAAGCAGATGAGATACACATGTAAATCATCTTGGATGAATATAGTTCTGACTTTGGGAGGTTGGGAATTCCTCAGAAATTCCTAGTCAAGATTCATTATGGAATCTGACATTTGATGATCCTTTCGTGTGTCAATCTAACTTCCTACAGTTGTTGTGTGTTGAGTGATTAGCATTACTGAACTGGAAATGGAGTGCAGAAGAGTTCTTGATTACTCAAGAACCTTACAAGTGATATCAGTAGTAGTCGATCTTGGAGAGCTCTGATGGCAGAAGGTACGCGTGCAGCCTTAAAGAATCAGCAAAATGGGTCCCAAAGACAGCAGGAAGCAGTTCAGAAGCAGTTGGAGAATCATCAGCAAGCTATTAATGGAATGGCAGAAAGGTTAGACCAAGTCTCTGATATGTTACGTTCTTTGTGTGAAGCTATGAACAACAATCCTTTTAGAGATAGAGAGGTGTCGCCTAGATATCATGAAGAAAGAGGTGTTGTTCATAGAGGGTTTAGGTTGGATTGCCCACGTTTTAATGGTATTGATCCTGCTAGTTGGGTTTTTAAAGCCAACTAGTACTTTGATTTTTATCAAGTACCATTTCACCAAAAGTTGATGGTAGCATCACACCATATGGATGGTGAGGCATTGGTGTGGTACCAGACTGCTTTAGATGCTGGACAGTTTAATTCATGGGAGTCCTTCGTGATGGCAATGCAAGGTAGATTTGGGCCATCAGCCTTTGATGACCCAATGGAGGCTTTAACCAGGTTAAGACAAACTACTTCTGTTAGTTTGTATACATCACAATTTGAGACTTTGACGAATAGGTTGAAAGGCTTATCCGAGAGGCATAAGATGAGTTGTTTTATTAGTGGATTAAAAGATGAAATTTGAATACCTGTTAAAATGTTTAATCCACCTAATCTTGGTTCTGCTTTTGGCTTGACAAAGTTGCAAGAAGAACATGTTTTGTCTTCAAGGAAGTCTTGGAGGCAAAATGGCATGCTGATAATGGGGGGTGATTTAGCTAATAAAGGGCAGAGAACTTTTCTTCCTATGAGGAAAGTTACTTCCCTTTAAATGGATGAAAAGAGGAAGAAAGAGTTGTGTTTAACTGTGATGAGAAGTGGAATCCCAATCACACCTGTAAAAATCCTAAGGTGTATATTTTGCAAGGTGATAATGAAGAGAAGGAAGAAGATAATGTTGTATTGAGGGAAGAATTATTGCCAGAAACTCAAGGGCCTAAATTACAGGATTATGAGGTCCTAGAGGTTTCTATACATGCTATCTCAGGTTGTGTAAATAGCAATGACATGAAACTGTTAGGAAGGATTGGGTCTTTTACTGTGGAAATTCTGGTGGATTATAGAAGAACACATAATTTCTTCGACCCATTTGTGGTTGAGGCAGCTAAATTGAAGGTAGAGATGGATGTGGGATTGCAAGTTCAAGTGGCAAATGGGGCAAAGATTGTCAGTCAAGGGAGATGTGTGGAAGCTGTTAACATTCAGGGTTCCAAGTTCATAATCCCATTTAATGTCCTTACTTTAGGTGGGTGTGACATTGTCCTTGGAGTCTAGTGGCTTAAGACATTAGGTTCCATTAAGTGAGACTTTACTAATATGTCTATGGAGTTTCAAGTAGGTGACAAGAAGTTGTTGTTACAAGGCCTTGTTTCTGGAAGAGTTGAAGTAGAAGCTAGAATGAATCTATTGAAATCTTCTTTTGTGAGAAAATATGGCTGGTTTTTTCAATTAGTTGCAATGTAGGAAGAACAAAAGAAGGGGGAGATACAACCAGAAGTTGAGAAGATGCTACAACAATTTAATACTGGTTTTGAAGAACCTATGGGGTAACCTCTACCTCTAGCTTTTGACCATTAAATTGTTTTGAAAAGTGGATCTACACCAGTGTCAGTAAGGCCTTACAGGTACCCTCATTATAAAAAATCAGAGATTGAAAAAATTGTACAAGATTTGTTGAGTAATGGTGTGATTAGACCTAGCCAAAGCCCATTTTCCTCACCTGTTCTCCTTGTTAAAAAAGCTAATGGAATATGGAGAATGTGTATGGATTATAGAGCCCTAAACCAAGAAACCATCAAAGAAAAATTCCCAATTCCTATCATCAATGAACTTCTTGATGATTTGTGTAGACCAAAGTATTTTTCAAAACTTAATTTGAGGTCAGGCTATCATCAAATTAGGGGGAAAGAGGAATATATCCCTAAAACAACATTTAGAACTCAAGAAGGCCACTATGAGTTCTTGGTAATGCCATTTGGGCTTACCAATGCATCTCCCACCTTTCAAAGTTTAATGAACCATGTTTTTATACCATATCTCAAAAAATGTGTATAAATTTTCTTTGATGATATTCTAATTTATAACAAAAACTTGGAGGAACACCTTGCACACTTATCAACAATCTTATCTGTTTTACAGTAGCATACTCTCTTTGCTAAGAAATCTAAGTGTCATTTTGGGGTCACTGAGGTAGATTATCTTGGCCATTAAATTTCTGTAGAGGGGGTTAAAGTTGTTCCTACAAAAATAGCTGGCTATGATAGAGTGGCCAGTCCCTAAAAATGTAAAAGCATTGAGAGGTTTCTTGGGCCTTACTGGCTATTATAGGAAGTTTATTAAAGGCTATGGTTCTATAGCTGCTCCTTTAACATTGCTACTCAAGAAGAGCTCCTTTATGTGGTCTAAGGAAGCTGAGGAAGCCTTTCACAGTTTGAAGAACGCAGTAGCTCAACCTCCAGTTTTGAAACTGCCTGATTTTGCAAAAGAATTTTTTATTGAGTGTGATGCATCTGGGGTTGGTTTAGGAGCTGTTTTGATGCAAGAAGGGCACCCAATAGCCTTTTTTAGCAAGGCTTTGAAAGGCAAAGCTTTAATGTTGTCTACTTATGAAAAAGAGTTCTTGGCCTTGGTGTGTGTTGTGGGCAAGTGGAGGCCCTATTTGCTTGGTCAGACATTTAGAATCAAGACTGATCAACAAGTTTTGAAATTTTTATTAGAACAAAAGATGGCTATTGTGGCTCAGCAGAAGTGGATCTCAAAGCTTATGGGCTATGATTTTCGAGTGGAATACAAGAAGGGTAAGGAAAATAAAGTGTGATGCACTTTAAAGGAAAATGGAAGAGGAGCCAGCTACATTGGCTTTAATTTCATTCCCTACTCCTTTGTGGTTAGAGGATTTAAAACAAAGCTATAATCTTTCTGTTGAGCTTACTGACTTGATTAATGATTTGCAGCAAGGCAAACAAGTTTCCATGGGATTTTCCTTACAGCAGGGCCCGCTTCTCAGGAAGGGGAAGCTAATAATAGTTCCTGGATCCCCATTTCAGAAGAGGGTGCTACAACACATTCATTATAGTCCAGAGGCTGGTCATGTAGGGTACCACAAGACACTGCATAAAGCAAAGATGGACTTTTATTGGCCAGGCATGAGGCAAGATATCAGAAAGTTAGTGAAGGAATGTCAGATTTGTCAAGTTAACAAGAATGAGAATGTTTGTCTAGCTGGGTTACTTCAACCCTTACCCATCCCTCAAAATCCTTGGCAAAGGAATGACAATTATCCTAACTGTAGTGGATAGACTGACTAAAGTGGGTCATTTCTTTCCAATGTCACATCCCTACACAGCTAGTAAGGTAGCTGAAATTTTCTTTTCTAGAGTGTTTAAACTGCATGGCCTTCCTAAGACCATAGTGTCTAATAGGGATGTAGTTTTCACTAGCCTATTTTGGAAAGAGTTATTCAAGATACAAGGTACTACACTGGCTTTCACTTCAGCTTACCATCCTCAATCTGATAGCCAAGCTGAGGCTTTAAACAAGTGTGTGGAGGGTTATTTAAGGGCATACATTGGTTCTAAACCAAAAAGCTAGTGCAGTTGGTTACCCATGGTTGAGTGGTGTTACAATACCACTGTTCACTCCTCAACAGGTGTTTCACCTTTTCAAGCCTTGTATGGGGTTCCACCCCCAAAGTTATTGACCTAGGTACCTGGTACCATTGCCAATGCAGTAGTGGATCAACACTTGAAGACTCGAGAGGAGGTGCTATGTCTTTTGAAGGATAATTTGAAGAAAGCACAGAACATAATGAAGTTGTATGTCGATAGAAGAAGAACTGAAAGGAGTTTTGAAGTTGGGGATTGGGTTTTCCTAAAGCTACAGCCTTATAGGAAGACGTATCTGATGAATGAATGATTGAATCCCCTCCCACCCACACGGGTTCTTCTATGGAAGGGGTTCCCCTTCTTCTATGTGAGGTGGGGCGTACGTAAGAGCGGAACCTAGATAGAACGCGGAGCGCCGGCCCCGGCCGCCTATACAGTTACCATGCTTACCAGCTCTTACCATTGCCGCCTATAGATATAGATGGGAGGTAAGCGAAGGTAGCTTGCTTCTCTTCTCCTAGGCTACAGCTAGAGCATGCGAGCTTGTTCCATTCTACACCCATTCGGGATTGGAGCCACTGAACATCAACCCCATCCTGCCAAAGAAAAGAAAGTCAATCTTGTCACCAGTTTAGTCTGAGGAGAGATGGCGCTAACAAAGTAGTTCATTCGATGTTAGATCGTGACTTATGATTTTTCGATCTCAACTGCTGGTGTGAGACAAAAAGAAAAAGGAGCCTTCTTTTGATTCAACCGATTGCGAATCAACAACTGTGACACTAGACAAGCAAGGCAATCAACCGGATCGGGGAAGAGAACTCACTTTGTAGAGTTACCCATCAACACTTCCAAGCTTTACGGTTTCTTTAGCCGATTTCTTCAAGGGGGAGACAGCAGCTGTGGAACTCTTGTCAAGCCCCCTCTTTCTTGGGCATGAATGAACACCCGATGGATAAGTTGGGACAACGTTTCTTCGTAACCTGATTATTGACAGCGTTCGGAGCAAAAAAAAAGCCATTCCACCAAGCAAACTTGGAATTTCAATATTCATAGGCAAAGCCTCTCATGGCCGAGGTCCTTGGTTCGGAAGAAGCAGCGTCTTTGGACTCCAATTCCTTTCCGAGACATACACTATTATCCGAAACTCACTACCCAGTAGTAGAACCCCCCTGAAAGGCTAAATGGAAGACTGATTTTCAAGATCAGATCACTATGCTGGACTTCATTTTCTTCAACCGACCGAGGTCCCACCCTTTCTTCCCTCTCATTTATAGTCCTCTCTCGCGACGCTTTCTTGCTGATAAGAAGCCACCTACGTGGATGGTTGCGCAGGCAATCTTTATTCGAATTGGCCCTTCTCGTGAGGTTGAAGCCACATCACACTCTTCTCATGGAAAGATCCCCCCATGCCATGCATGAGGAATGGAACACTTACCCCTTCCTTAGTGTGGCCTTGAGACATAACATGAAATTATCCCCTCGGAATTTTGGGCCTTTCTAGGTTGTTGATAGGATTGGTGTGGTTGCCTATAAATTGGATTTACCTTCTTCATCAAAGATTCATCCTGTTTTTCATGTCTCTTGCTTAAAGAAGAAACTAGGTGATCAAATCTCTCCTTTACCTACCATGCCTCCAGTTGACAGTGAAGGAGTTGTTCAGCCTGAACTTGAGAAGATTCTTTAGAGAAGGATGAAAAAGGTAGGTGATAGAGCTTGTACTGAGGTGCTAGTTAAGTGGGTTGGGGCTACTTTGGAGGACAACTCTTGGGAATTACTATGGACTTTCAGGAACTCATATTCTCACTTAGTAAGGTCAGTTTTGTGAATTGTCGCGGGTGCCTTAGGGGCAAGGACTTAAAGAGGTGGGGATTGTATGGCTGTTGGGGGCAAGGCTTTGGAGGAAAGAAGAAGAGTTGAGGAAAGGACTGAAGGAACAATAACTCAAGAACAGAAAGAGAGAAATATAAATAACAGAAGGAAACAAATATAACAAAAGGGAGTTGGGGCAGTTATCAATACGGGGAGTTTTTGTAATTAGAGTTAGTGATACAGTGTGTTTTATGTTTTGTAGTGTTTAGAAGCCGTTTAATGAAACGGTGAGTTTTGGCTGTTAAGAATTGAATTGCGTTTTACATTGTAAAGATAGCGTTTTAGTCTTCCTTTTAATTCTGCAATAAAAGCATATGAGATGCACATGTAAATTGTAATGCCCCGTTCCCGGAAGTCCGGAGAGTTAGCTCTCTTTCTTTGTTCCTGCAACTCAGCACTTCTCTTAAAATTATGTTCCACTAGCATCGCTTTATGTACCAACTCTGAAAAGTTTTGAATTTGTAAAACCATAACCCGTTCGTAGATCCAGTGATTTAAACCCTCTTCAAGCCTTCGAGCTTTCTTCTCCTCATCTAGAATCAAATATGAGGCGAAGCGTGACAACTCTGCAAATTTTGCAGCATACTGGCGTACCGTCATGGTCCCTTGCACCAAGTTAGTAAACTCTCGGGCTCTAGCTTCCCGGTCTGCTTTCGGAAAGAAGCGGTCGAAGAAGTTTTGCTTAAAATGAGGCCAGCTCACTTCTCCAATTCCACCAGCTTCTCTAATGGCTCTCTCAGAGTTCCACCATCTCTTCGCTTCTCCGATCAATTTAAAAACTGCGAAACGAACTTTCTGTTGATCGGTGCACTCCAAAACATTGAATGTCTCTTCGATGTCCTGAATCCAATCCTCAGCTATATTGGAATCACCTCTTCCATCAAAGGTGGGCAGATGAGTGCGATTAAACTGCTCGAACGTGCAACCCATCTCAATGCTGTTTCCGTTCAAATCTCCAAGATTTCGAACTCGACGACGAGCAGCCATACTGGGATCTTAAACTCAATTAAACATTCTAGGGAAAGAAAACAAAACATGTATAAACAAAATATAAATACCAGTTAAAATATTTAAAACAAGTTAAAAATTAAATAAATGTATCACTAAAATCTTGAACTTGTTCTACCCATCCTTAGCCATATATTTAACCAACTCATATAATCCTTCCTACCATCTATAATTGTAAACCCGACATCGCTCTAAACTCTCATACATCTTTAGAATTTAAACCACAAAAATATAAACCTTGAATTAATCTTATAAAAATTATCTCCTATAGTCCACAAAGTAAGCTTGTCGGATCTAAAAATCCCAAAACATCAAAGTCTCAAAACTCAATCATAAAGTCTTACAAAAACTAAAACCTTAAATATCCACCTAATCGTCCTTATAGTTCTCAAGTTCCTATACTAAAATTTTTACATCCTATGAACCCACAAAAATCTAAACCTCCAAGGTTTATAGTATGCAGAATTCAAACCTGTCTCTGATACCAACTGTAATGCCCCGTTCCCGGAGGTTCAGAGAGTTAGCTCTTAATACTTAAAATTAATTTAAATAACACAACTATAAAATCCAGAAAATCCCATAAAATATTAATCCACTTAATCAAACTAAAAATCTAAGTTCCTCAATGCCGACAATAAAGAAATCCCCAATAACATAAATTAGAAATTCTCCAAAAACTCGAAAACATCATCAACTCATCAAATCATATACCAGAAAAATAAATCAGCTTACTAACAATGACTCTCAAATAAGCATTTGTACCCTCAGACACTTATTCCACCACGATCATCACACCTTGCTAAACTTTCTACTCTTGTTCTCCAGCTGAACCATCAAAATTATCTGAAAAATATATGGAGATAAGGGATGAGTTATCAACAATTCAGTAAGCAGAGAATATATACCAGTGTATAAACATGAGCATTTACAGAAATCAGAATGCAGAACAAAATATTTTCATTTTCAGAGTGCGGAAGCAGAACATGTTATCAAAATATCAGAGTGAAGGTTTAGAAATAATTTCATTCAAAATATTCTTTGGCATAGCATCAATGATCATCATCATCATCAGAACTTCATATCAGAACAGAGGCCATGTATAACCCTCGTGGTAGGGTTGTGCATCTGCAGATAGCCAAGCAAAACATAAAACACTCTGTCACCAAGGTGTACACTCAAAACAGAGACCACTACTCTAACCCGTGGCAGGGCCGTATCCACTATTATTACCCGTGGTTGGGCCGTATCCACTATTATAACCCGTGGTTGGTCCGTATCCACTATTATTACCCGTGGTTGGGCCGTATCCACTATTGTAACCCGTGGTTGGGTCGTATGCCACTATTATCACCTGTGACAGGGCCGTAACTGAACAGAGCGAAAACATAATCAAATTCAGAATCAAAGAGTCATGCCAAAGGTTTTCAGAAATCACGTCTTATCCAAACAGAGTACTGAACAAAATCTTTAGAACAGAACAAAATCATATCACAACATAATTTATGCACAAAATTTCATATTCGCTCTCTTCTTCAAAGTTCAGAAACAGAATGTCAAAAATAAGCTCATGTCTACACTAGTTATGACAGAAAATACTTTCTTCTTAAACAGAATCTCATGAGTAATGCAGAACAAATAACTGAGGTAGTTCAAATTTCTTTTCATAACAAAGCATGCATATTTTCCAAAAAGGACCTCAGTTCATTTTATTTAATGCAAAATCTAGCATAGAAACCCCGCTTACCTGAACTTCTTAGCTTTTCAGAATTTTTCTCAAAATGTCGACAATTAACAATCGTCACCTATCAAATAATCAAGTAATTCCCGTAAATTTCCAATCAATCACGTATTTCGGTATTTAAGCGTACGCTTATAAAATAACCTATTTTAATTCCTCAAAACCTAAAACCCTCAAAAGCCCAAAATATAACATCCCTTTCTAAAATTGGCAATGTCCATTTAATAACTTCGACTAAAAACATTTAAAAGTCTAACTTGTTTACTATTGAAGTGTAATTATAAAATCTAATACTAGATAATATAATTATACCAAAATATTTTAAATTATACAGCAACCATATAATAAACTACGTCATAGTAAAAATACAACATTATCGATTAATCTTTTGAAAGAAATAACAAATTTAAAGCACTTTAAGAAACATTTTTGACTAACAATAATATAAGAAATATCTTTAATAAAAACAAAAAAAAAAAAAAAAACCCTTCGTAAAAGACAACCCAACCGAAAAAAATAAAAACACAAACCACCTAGTGATTTGACATGTAACTGAAGGGTAAAACCGTAATACCCTAGATCTAATCTTCCCTAACGTTGCGTAAGAGCAAAACACCTCAAAAAGCAGGGCAACAAGTTACTGGAACCACAAATAGATGCAACAGAAGCTCACTAAAACCGGAAATAGTTTTCAAGTGTGAAAAGAAAGAGGCAGTGACGAGGCTCACCGAGGAAGGAGGCTACACCAGGGATCCGATCGGAGCTGAGTGGCTTCGGTGGATATGCTGGCAGTTGGGTGGCGTCCTGATGATGAACGCACGGCTGAACAGGGCTGACGAAGAGTATTTAGCCAGTGGTTTGAGGTTGGCTGGGTGGTTTCGGCAGTGTGATAAGCAGAGCTAAGTAATGACAGAGAGAGAGCAACCGTGAGGGGGAGAGGGAGTAAACTGAGAGATAGGGAGAGGGGGTTTACATATCATGCAGCGTGTCGGCGGTGAAAGATGGTGCTAGGTGACAACTGGACGACTTTTGACTGTGGAGACTTATTCCTTGGTGTACACTACTGCTGCTGGCGATGGCATCGTGGCTCTCCTGAGATGTGGAGGTGGCGACTCAAGTTGTGGCTTCCTCTGTTCAGGAAACAAAAATAGGGGTCATTCGGCGTTGGTGAAGCTGCGTTCCTCCGTCGAATGGATGAGGGGTATGGTCAACGGAAGGGGCTGGAGGCTTGTGGTGGCGTTGCCGTGCGAGTGGGTGGGGACTGGGCTGGGCTGTTTGCAAGGAGGAGTTGCTGCGTGTGGAGCAGTATGGACGATGGAGGGCTGGCTTGCGATTCAAAGTGGTCCGGCGGCTTGTGTTTGGGCAGTAGTTTTACTAGCATGGAATAACATGTGTCTATATATATAATGCGAAAACCCTAGAGATAAAAGAGACGTGTGTGCGGATGGAAGGGTAAGCCGTGAGTGTGCATGCATGCTGTGGGCGACGGAAATAAGCCGTGTGAAAAATAATATATACGGAAAAAGAAGAAAAAAAGAAATAAAACATGCGGAGAGAATAAAAAAAAAGGGCCAAGATCTCCAAATAAAAAAAAATCACTACTCATGTCGGTAATATAAAAACCTAAAATATCAAGCTCAAAAAAAAAAAAAAATCCGAAGTCCAACTATACCAATTTTGGATCCGGGTGTTACATAAATCATCTTGGATGAATATAATTCTAACTTTGGGAGGTTTGAAATTCCTCAAAAATTCCTGGTCAAGATTCATTATGGAATCTGACATTTGATGATCCTTTCGTGTGTCAATCTAACTTCCTACAGTTGTTGTGTGTTGAGTGATTAGTGTTACTGAAGTGGAAAGGGAGAGCAAAAGAGTTCTCGATTACTCAAGAACGTTACAATAGGACTAGGCTCATGAAGACACGAGACAAAGGCCTAGAGTATATTAATTTTCACGGAAATTTCTTTATTCATGATTTTTTTTCTACTAAGTTGTTTTATATGGCACAAGACATGAACAAACTTTAAGTGCGTGCTTCTTTAAACTCTCTTTCAATTTTAATAAAGCATCTTTTATTTATGTAATGAAATCTTTTATACTTGGTGCTCAAGTAAGAATAAATTTTTAAAGTTAGTAATTTTTGGGTCCCCAAGATTTTTGAAATTAACATCATTTTTAACCCTAGGGCGACGGGCTGTATCATCGGTTGTGTCAAATGAACAAATGTATAGGTGCTTTTCATAACCACCCTAGTAACACCATGATAGAGTTTAACAACTACAATCTGGAAGAGACATATATATACTTTGGAGTAGGACATATACTTGTTCCTTCCTATATACGTGGTTGAATGCCGTGGGAGGCAGCAGGATGTTTGGTACTGGCCCCAATCCCATTCATCCTGCTCTAATCCAAATGCGATTATAGATTTCAGCTCTACGAGTAGAATGGGTAGTATAGTCATAACAATTCATTCGATCTCTAACCATTATTCATCGTTTCGATAACTCTCAAGTTTATCACAATTAGCAAAAACTTCAATCAGATCATAGGCCGGCGAGGAAAATAAGTAGGATCACGATATAGAGTACTTTAACGTGATCGGCAACAGGTATATAAGTTTGAGCGTAAACAGATAAACGCATGCATATATTAATTTTCTTTTCCTTTTTGTTTTCAAGGAAACTCTCAGGTTGCTATATATGTAATATAGAAGCACAGCAAATTTGATTTCCAAGGAATGCATATATGATTCATATACCTTAATTAATTGCCTTTCCGAGCATTAATTTAAGAGATCCGGAGGCAGGACGAGTCATTTTCCCGCTTCACCTGCAAGGATTGCCTCTGATGCTCCACTCGCTCAAGCTGTGATGACAGTTGAAGTAAGTCAGGCCCATTTTGATCACAGGAATGGCGATCATTGGGATTCCATATATCAAACTCTTGGAAAATCCCATCCAAGTTGACTGCATCACCAGTATTCGATATCAGTATGGGACCCAAGTGATGATCATTCTCTTCTGCAGAATTCATTTCGGATAAAGGGAGTTTATTTGAAACTCCACCAGACGAATGCTGTGATCTTATTCCAATCAACTTCTCGGTGAATCGACCCATGCCATAATGGGAATGGTTACTCGGCATGATCAGTGGACGAACCATGGGAATTCCGGCTGGCCGCTGGCTCGAAGAGTTCTGTGATTGAGATGACAGAAGAGAGAGAGCATAACCGGAGGGATCTGGTACTCTCGGTAACCCTTCAACGGTTGTTGCTGCATCAAAAACATTGTATTCTTCACTCCCTAACGAGGTGTTGTGGAAAATAGAATGTGAACTGGGAGTTGGGCCTCCTCCTATATCATGTATATATTGATCCGAATATTCCATGAAAAAGTTCCCGGTTGCTGTCCGAGTTCCATTGTCCTGAAAAGGGTGAAAGTACTGTTTTTCAATATCTTGAGGGAAGAGGGAGTTGGAATGGAGATGGCCATTGGTAACAGGAAAGGTTGACAGATGCCTATAGTCAGTCCCATCTTCAACTTTGACATGCCTACCCCATTCACTGGTCTCATATTTCTCAGGATGCAAGAGGCCACTAGGGAGAATCTCTTGGCAAATAAAGGATGTAGTTCCCACCTGATATCCCTGATCACTCCCTACAAGGCCAGTCAGATCATCAGAGTCAGAGAAACACAATAAATATGATTTTGAGAACACGCAAAAGAGGACAACAGTCAAATTACAGTAGGAAACAACAAGTTCTATGTAAAACTCAGATAAAAGAGGCGTGTACTCGAGTCATATTATAAACGACAAAGTCACTGGCCTGGTGACATACAATATTGTTAAATTTGACATTTCCAGACGCATTAATTAAACTAAAAGTAGGTATTACGTTTTTGAAAAAAGATATAAACTTTTCGCAGGCAGACCAGTTCAGATCTCTGGAAAGGTTTGATTCTGCATGCGAAACAGGACGAGACGAGGTGGGTCAGGTGGAAGCTGGCTGAGGCTGGGGTAGAAACTAATTGGAGTAGGCAACAGTCCGCTAGGGGGTGGGAAGCATGGAAGGCCAGTGATGCGTGGGAGTACACACCTAGGCAGTAGAGTGTCAGTGATTAATTCGTGTGGAGCACATCCAAAATTTAAAGCGCATATATGAGCATGGGGCGCAGCAGCGATTTCGATTGAGGTGCATTCATGTGGTGCATCATTGATTGAGGTGCCTAGCTAAGGCCGCATGAGACAGACACCGGCAAAATACATATAGAAGAAGATACATAAGAAGCAAAATGTAAAAGTTTTATTAAAATTCTATGTCTCACATATTCATATTTTAATGAATTTAGATTAGTTCAAATATTATCACTTAATAAAAATATCATAATGGAGTATAAATATATCTATTCTAATCATAGCGAGACACAAATGTCTTAGATTTTATGATGGTAAAAGTTTATAAATAATATTAATACTGAAGGGTTAAAGGATTCTCACCTATAATATAATTGTGCCTATAACTATTGGAAAACACTTGAAGATAAAGTTGTTAGAATGATTCTTCTCTCACAGTCAGGTAAGATTCTTTATTAAATTGTAATAAAAGTATATATATTTTTTAATTATTATTATTTTATTATCGTGAATCATATAAAATTGAATATCTTAATATTTTTCATGTTAAAATATTTAACAGGAGGCAGATGTGATGGGTGCAAATCCCAAAGCTCAGCAGATGGACGACCACTTTCCTTATTTTACTTTAGGATGTTCAGAGGAAGGAAAATGCTAGATCTCCCATTGGGGGCTCCCAACATGGGAGATCTAGCATTTTAGTTTTATGTATTTTTTTAAGTTTTTTTTTTATATAAATCTTTTAATAATTTTAAATATTTTTAAAATAAAAAAATATAATATTATTAAAAAATATTTTCTCAATCATTAAGTAAAATAAAAAATTATAAAAAATATATTTTTTATAATTTTTTATTTTATTTCGTGATTAAAAAAGTATTTTTTAATATTTATTTTTTTTTACTTTCTGATTAAAAAAGTATTTTCTTAATGATGTTTTAAATTTATTTTATTTTTTTAAAATATTTAAAAATATTAAAAGATTTATATAAAAAATAACTTAAACAAAACACATGTAAAATAATACTACACCCCTAGCGGGCACTGTAGCATGACCCTCAGAGGAAATCCTCTACAGATAATCTTTTTTTATTTTTTTTACTTTTACTTTCACCATTTTTTTAAACTATTTAGATATTTAAAAAAAATCACATATTCATTTAAATATATTTACTTAATTATTAAGAAAAAAAATATTAAAAAAAAATTCGGAAGAGGATTTGGGTATGTGAAACTAGTGTTTTCCTTTACTTTAAGCTGCTAAAGAGAACGTGTAGGAGGCTAATTGGAAAGCAGTTTCATGCGTGGTGGAGAGATGGATTGAGAGTCATTCAACTGTGAACCAAGTGGATAAGAAATAAAAGATGATTTTCTATAACTAGGTCCCTAATTACCCCACGTGTATAAGACAGACGAACTTCACATCTACAAAAAATTAGTAGAAGCAAACAACGACCTCAAATACCATAATAAAAAATAATAATAAACAATTAGTGATGCTTGACACGTGGAAAAATGATTAATTACTCTATAAATTAAATAGAAAGTGGAGGGAGGTCCCGTTTCGATTATATAATTAACTCTCTTTCCAAATAATTTACAAAAACAATATAATGCCCTATTTTGAATAATAAATTTTATTTTTTCTTTGGTAGAAAGAATTAATCCCTTCCCAAAGAAAATTTGATTGTAGAGCCACCGCTCCCAACTGCTGAGAGCTACCATTAGTAAAATTGTTGTGTTTTTTCTTTTTTTACTTTTTTTCTTTTTTTAACATATATTTTTTTAATATTTTTAAATATTTTTTTAAAAATTAAAAAAATCACAATTTCATTAAAAAATATTCATGATACATTTAAATTCATAGAGATGTGGCTTAGGTCGTAATTCTAGTAGAACTTGAGCCGTTAGTCAAGAGACGAGTGTCTCTCGTCCAAGGGATCTAGTCCCAAAAAAAATAAAACCTAAAATCAAACGGCTACCAGATGCCACTGTTTCTATTGGCTTCCAAACCTCTTTCAACCTGATTCCAACTCCTTTTAACTGGTCGCGGACATGTTTTATGCTTTTAAAGAAGCTTGGGTTGTCAAACCCCAAGACACATTGTTCAGATATTTAGGCTCTAATGTAGATGAAATGGTAACTTTGATATATCATTTTTTTTTATGAAAGGAAATCGTGAGATCATGGACACACGACATGTATTAATTATACCCAGTTAAACTCTAGACTCGTGTAGCATCCACATCATATAGATTACGTAAATCATTGGCTTTTCACTAATAGTATTCAGGTTCTAGAAATTGTTTACACCCAAAGTTTGAATCATAGATCTGGGAGGTGCATACTCTCGGATCAAGATCTTTACCACTTAAGCTAATCCTTAAGAAAAAACTATCATTAATGCAAGTGAATAAGGTAGTGAGATCAGATTTGAAGACACTGCAAACATAGCAAACACTGTAGAAACCAAATCTAATAACACCAAGGGAATGTTTACGGAATGAGATGAAATGAAAATTTTATGAATGGTAGTAAGATGATTTGTGAATAATAATGAGATAATTTGAGTTAAATATTTTGATTTTGAGAAATGAGAGAAAAAATTGAATAACAAATATTATAAAGTCAAAATATTGTTAGAATATAATTTTTTAATATATATATATATTTTTTGAATTTGAAAAAATTAAATTATTTTTTTTTATAAATTTAAAAAAATTATAATACTTAGTTTGAAAAGGTTGTAATGATTAGTTTGAAAATGTTTGTATTTGAATGATATTTGGGAAGGAAATGAAATGAGATAAGATAAGATGGGATGGGATGGGATGTGAGGGAAATTTTTTCCAAACATCCTCTAAGATCACACACCACTATGGATCCCAACATATCCTTTTCATCTCTTTTTGGATTGGACCATCCATTAAAATTGAGAATTGGAAAAAATATCTAGTCTAATCCACAGAAAATATAGATGCCTTCATTGACCCACTAAGGCCCCGTTTGGTTGTTGGACAGCATTGAAATCAGTTCAGTCTAATTTTAAGCTAGTTTAACATTCAAATACTCAACTCTCAAACCACTAAACTTATATCAACTCAAAACCTCTTTATATGTGGACCCACAATCTTTCAATTCAACACCTCTTTACACGCAGGACCCACAACCTTTTTCAAATTCTTATAAATATATCTAAACTCATTTTAACATCAAAATACATTTTAAACTCATCTTAAGTGGGCCCCACAAAACTTACTTCATTATCTCAACTTACTACTATTCATAAAGAATTTAATTCATCTCAACTAATCTCAACATTCAAACGCAGCTTAACAATATACGATCTTGGCACTTGTTTTTTTATGAAATATTTTCCTCCAAATTATTCCCAAGTAATTATTTTCTCCCGCCCATCAAACAGATGTTTTCTACCTTTTTCTAAATTTGCTTGAAAGGATTTATTCAAACACACAACGCTCTATATGTGTTCATGTCACTTAGCCTCCGTTCCCACTAGTTGTCCGGAATCATCTGTATCTGTTATACCAAAGGCCAATAGCCCGCACACACCCCTTCTTACACTCACTCAACTTTCTCCACCGAATGCTTCTCTCGCACACGAAGCACAACACTCTTATCTCCAGCAGACATATGGGGCTCCTCTTCTCAAGCAATGAGGACACTAGACTCCAGATCAAGCATTCTCACATATCATGCCAATTCAACTATGAGAATTAAATATTGATCTCCCTATTTCTTCCATGGAACCAAGTCATCATGCCCCAACATCCCTCAATATTCAACCTATGATCACTACATTCTATGTTTTTTTAATAGGCACTCTACATTCTAAATTCCACATGAAAGATTTAGAGCCCTTGAATTTCTTTTTAGGCATTGAAGTTATTACTTGTTCAAGTGGACTATTTTTATCTATGCACAAGTATGTTTGTGATTCTCTATCCAAGGCCTCTATGATCACAGATTATAATTATGTGGGCACACCCCTTTCCCAGAAGCTCGAGCTGCACAATGCTAATGACTCTCCAGTAGATACAATCTATTACCACAGTGCCCAAGGATATCTCACATGCATTGACCAAACTCGATCCCAAGCATGTTATGCATAAGCTCGGTCTTTCTCATCTTCTTCAAGTTGTCAAATGCATTGTTTGCTATATATATATATATATATATATATATATATATATATATATATATTCAGGGTACATTCAAGAACGGGATGAGATTTATCACTCAATTGGCGCTCAATCTAAATGGGTTGGCTGATGCTGATTGAGTTGGTTGTCTCCACACACTTCGCTCCACCACTGGCTACTTCATTTTTGTATAAACAAATAATTTCCAAAGAAACAACCTATTATGTCTCGGATAGAGCTTATGACACCTATTCAATAAAATCTCTCTTTGTTTTCTTTTTTCTTTTATTAATTTTCAACCTGTACAAGGATAGCATAAAATGCTATAGCCTTACATGATGTGACTATCTCTTTTAAATTTTATCATCTCGTTCCAATAGGGAACTTGAGTGGATTTTTATCATAACCGTCCATGTAATCCAATTTCACCTAACTTACACCTAATAGAAGACTTGGCATCTCCTTTAAAAGAACTTTCATAACCCACATAATCTAAGGTGTCGCAAGATTTACTTGCACTCACCTCCAAATAGTATCAAGCACCTTTCCTAATGCATACATTGGGCCGTATACAAAATTCTACGGAAAAAGTGACGAACCCGGCTCAACCAAATTAGAACCTGGCTTGGTTCGTATGGTAAATGAATCGTTTATGAATATAAAAAGTTATGAAAGTTTTTTTTGTTTATTTATAAATCAAAGTTATGATAAATTATTAAATGATATAATTTGTATAAAACTCTAATTGACTCGAATAATTTTGTATAAACTCATCTAAGTTTTTATAGTTTTATTTTTAACTTTATAATAAAAATAACTTAAGTATTTAAAAAAATAAAAAGAAATCATGTTCCAAATACGATACAAGTTTAAATCTGAGTATAATCACACGCATATATATAAATTATATAAAGATTTTAACAAAAACTAAACATCAGTTTGTCAAAATTCATAGATAAAGCAATAAGATATAGTACTAATAATATGTTTTTTTTTTTCAAAATTAAGTAGCTCAAAATAAGCTTGAACCCATTGAAAAACAAATGAAGCATTCATGAATATAAATATAAATTGCTGAATTTGTGAAATCACCATTTGTTTCAAAAGTTTAAACTGATGGGAAGAGGTAAATCTAATTATTTGTATTACATTCTTAACACTCCCCCTCAATGAGTGGGCCCAACAAGTGGAATATTTAATTAAATTGTGTAAAGTATAGAATCAAGGTTCGAACTCAGAATCTGGCTCTGATACTATGTGAAATCATCACTTGTCCCAAAAATTTAAATTGATAGGAAGAGATAAATCTAATTATTTGTATTGTATTCTTAACAGAATTGTATTCGTCGATTCGACTAATAATGAAATGAACAAAGCTTGACCCAACCCATTGCTTTCAACTTGAGTCCACTAATTTGTCATATTCAATATGTATTGGCTCAGTTGGTCAAAGTATTTTCTCCTTCCGCTTCAATTTGGGTCAAAAGTCAAGTTAGGTTGTGAGGATTTACAAATTGAGACTCCTCCGATCACCACCATAGTTGTTGATCGTGGTGCGACCAGTCACATGATGAGGGAATCGAAGGGCAATAGAGCCAACAATTTGAGGTGTGACAGATATATGAACAAGGTAAAGAGAGGGGGAAGCTATCTCAACCCTAATTGGGAGTTCCTCAACTGAATCTAGCGGTGAGGGGAGTGGAGCAATTCCCTGATCTCAAGCCCTTTCTAGATTGGAAGTTGAATTTTGAAGCTGCTGGTGATTTTTGGAAGATGGAAGGTTGCCTTTAGAAGTCTACTACTTTGAATTTTGTGAGGGTTTGGCAGAAGTAGAAGAAAGCTTTTAGGTTTTGTTTTCCATCGAGTCAAGAGTCGGTATGTGTGTATTCCAAACCCAATCGTGTCAAACTACACCCCTAGGTGAATAAAGAAATGATATCAATTATATATATATATATTAAGTTTTCCCTAGGAGGATACAACACAAACTTTAAAGAAATGATATCAATTATCAACATGAATATATATATGTTTGTGAAGTTATATATATATATATATATATATATATATTAATGGTTCATTTGGATAGTGAGATGAGATGATATGAGATGATGTGAGATGATGTGAAATAGTTTCTATATCCAAACAAGTCCTAAGTCAATCAAATGTGGAATAAACATAGATACTTGAGCAAGAACTTTTTTTTTTTTTTGTAAGTGAGATACTTGAGCAATACTTATCGCATATAAATCAGCAAGTGCAAAATTTTAATAGTAAATGAGCAGTAAAAACAATCTTAATCACTTAATAAAACCTATGCGCAAAAAAGAAGTCCCTAATTAAAGAAAGAAATCTCTTGTGCAATCAAAACTGAGGCAAACACAACTATCTCACAACTTTTACAAAACTCTTTAATAAAATAATACTATTATTTTAAATTTATTTGAAATTTGTTTTACTTTGATAGATTTGATTTTAAAAAATAATTATATTTTATTCAAGAGCTGTATAAAAATTATAAAATAATTGTATAGGTAGAATTTCCCTTACGAAATTATGCACAATAGAAGCATATATAGAAATCACAAATCTCTTTTTTCTTTTCTTTTCGTTTTTCATTCTTTTCATATAAAGGAAATGGAATCAATAGTAAAGAATTAATTGAAGTTAGATGAGAAATACCATCAAATGACCGAAGCAATGATCTACCGGCCCGTCCAGAGTCATGAATACTCATTTGAGGCTTTCTGCGACGCTCATTATGACCCGCAAGGCGTTTGCGGCAGCTACGCTTACCCTCATCAAATTCAGCCAGCAAATGAAACCTGGATCATTTGTATAGCAGCAAAAAAAATTCATGTTACACTAGAACAACCTCAAGTTCATCATGGCTTACAGAATTAATTTAACTTTTAAAAATGCAGGTTTAACATTGCAAAAATCATTTCTAGATCAGTTGGAAAAATGATTTTATTTAAAAAATTCCTGAACCAATGCTCCTTCTTGCTGCCAAAAGGACATGAAAAGGGAAATGAACTCTTGAGGCATACATTCTTAGATGGATGTCAGCTTTAAAGATGTAATTAGGTGAAGGCTTTTTATATTGATTATTGGAACAAAAATCATCACCTGCTACACTGTTGGCAAAACCTCTGTTCAATGCCATTGACGATAACTTTGGCAGTCTTGGAGTGAACCTCACAAACTTTATGCCTCTTGTGGTAGTCTTTAGAGGAGTTGAGATCCTTATGACAACCATAAACTTGGCAGAATGCAGACTGCGAATTCAACCCTGATGTCCGCACTCTCTTCGCAGTTGTAGATGACTCAAACGAAGATAAAATCGGAACTCCTTTTGGGAATTTAGAGTTTTGGGCATCTTGCTGATCAGGAAGCCGCCCCAGATTCAAATCAAACAAGGATGAAACCCGACTGTTAGAGTCCACCATAGAAGTTGAGAGCTTCGGACTAGTGTATTCATGATGATCTTCAGCAGAAAATGCATTTGGAATGGCCATAATTGGATTAACAAATCTTCCACCGCCAAACTGACCACTCAAAACTTCACTCATCGAGTTGTCCGCTAACTGTTTACCAACTATCTCTGGAAAACCCAATTCCCCAAAACCTTGATTCTCAACAGCCTGTTGACCTCCAGAGACTAACATATTATTGCCAAAACTACATGGGGTTCTCAATTGCCAACCAAACAAGGCATTTTTGTTTCTCGAGAGTGAATTATTTGGCGATATTCTTTCATCGGATTCAAAACCCTTCCCTTCAGAAACGTAATTCCAAGGCTCCATTTCATGCAACAGGATCACAGTTTCACGAGATCGCAAAAACCCACTACAGTTCAGCACAATAGGAAAAAAAATCACTTTTTTATACGGTACTTTTACCCATAAACCGAGTTGAATTTTAACCTCAAATTCGACTAACGCGTATAAGCACCAACTACGGTTGACCATTGGATAATCTTGATAAGCACCGCACACGACCCACATAGCCAATCTAAGTACAAAGAGAGAGCCCTCACAAATTCCCCTTCTTGAAGCTTCATATTCATGGGAGGCTCAATTCCTGAAAAACCAACTAGATTGAAAAAAAAAAAAAAAAAAAGAGAATAAAACCCATTAAATATGAAAGACCCAAACCCAGATAACCAAACGGTACAAAAGCTACAGAAATGTCAGAAACCCACGTTAATCCAAGCAGGAGACAGGTAAGAGTTTCTAATGTAAGGACTCAATCAGTGGAAACTAGAGAGACAAATATAAGCAAGAACCCATTTCAGATACTGAATGAGAAAACTGTTCAGTGACTGAAAGAAAGGGAAACTAAAGTTACCTGAATGGTATGAGGGAGAGGAGAGAGAGGTTTACTTTACCAATGTACTGTGAAATAGTGGCTTTGCAGTGTGGGGCTGAGACAGACAACTCAAAGTGAAAGAGATATCAGTGATTCAGTGTGTCCCAAACTCCATGGAAGATGATGTGGTTGCTATTTTTGGAGAGAGAGAGAGAGTGATGGAGTGGGAAGGTGAGCTAACATTGAAGAGTTTTTTTAACTACTTGTTGTTGCCTTGTTTAGTAAGTATGAGACTGCAATTTCAACGCTGACATTTATAGTATACAGTGACTCTAGGAGAGTTAAAAAGTTCATTTTTTTAATTCTTTTTTCCTTCTTAAATAAATGTAAAAACAGTAAAACAGTTGAACTTCATCTAGTTGTATTGGTAGTTGAACTTTTTTATAGGTTATATATACTTTATTAATGTTTAACTGGTATTAATTTGGGAGTTTGGGGTATGGTTTTAAACGTGATTATATCACTCATGCGTCTCAGGAATATTCGGTTGCAACGCGTCAATTCCAAAACAAATAGGTGAGAGAGGGTCAGGCGTTCCTTCTATTCTCATCGAACTCAGTTGAAAGGTCAAAGTTTGGTTCATCAGACTGACAAAGCAACAGCCACACTAATGTCCTTATCAGGATATCGATTGGTTACCCAAAATCTTATTTTATTTTATATAATTATTATAATTTTTTAAAATTTTTATATAAAATATAATAAATAATTTAATTTTTTAAATTATAAAATAAAGATAATATTAATAAATTATATTATAACAATATTTTATTTAATTTTTAACAAAACATCTCTTCTCAACCACAAAATCAAACGAAACTTTAAGGATAAGTGAAATAGTTTCGTATTATTTTATTATTATTTATAAATAACTTATTATTATTTATAAATTATTTATTATTTATTATTTTTATTTTTATTTATAAATTACTTGAGATCACTTCATCCTTCAGAGAAAACCTTATCAGACTTCTTTCCCTTGATACCAAATGTTGGGAGGATTAGTTGTTTTTTTTTTTTTTTTGAGGCTGGAGGATTAGTTGTTTGGTTGTGGATTAATCGATGGGAATTAAATAATTATTCTTAGGAAAGAGGTATATTCCATTTATAGATTTGGTTATGTTTTCTATTTTCGGAAATAGCTATTCATCTAAATGAGATAATATTTATTCCTCCAAAAATAGAGCTGATGCATATTTCTTTCTTTTTGAATAATAGGTCCATTTATGTTTTTTTTTTTTTAAAAAAAAAAAAGAAGAAGAAGAAGAAGAGGAGGATTTTGGCTTGTTCTAGTTAATTTCTTATTCTTTTTAAGCTCTATATCTCAAGCTTTGTTTTAGATATTTTAAACTTTTTATTTTCTTCTTGCTTTTTTTTTGGCAAAAATTTTCTTCTAGCTTTTAGTAAAAATAGAATCATGATGCGGCGTCATAATACAATCCAAGATTTGTTGATCAGTCTAAAGTATAAATCGGATATTTTAATGTTCAAAAATTAAGAAAAATCCATATATAAAACTTATAAATTTTAATTATTATAATTTTTTTTTAATTTTTATTACAATTTAATTATATGCTCCAACCTATCGCAGTATCGCAAACAAGAAAAATGCATATTGACAGCTCTATCCATGTGTTACAACCTGCATAGCAATGACAAGTAAATTTCTAATTTTCATTCTGAGGAATGTTCATCCTTTCTATTGTGCATTATTCCTTTTACTAATGAAATTGTCATTTTAGGCTCCGTTTGGATTGAGAGATGAGATGAGATAAGTTAAAATAGTTTATAAATAGTAGTAAAATTTGTAAATTGAGATTTGTGAATAGTAGTTAGGAGCGTAAAAAAAAAACTGGTGAATCGATAAACAGACCGGACTGAACTGGTAGGTTTGGTCCAGTACTGAGTTTGGTTCGGTCCAGTATGGTTTTATTTTTCTGAAAATCGGACAAAATCGGTCTGATTCCGATTTTTTTTTTTCTAAAACCAAATCGGACCAAACCGGATTAGTTCCTATATATTATAATTTTTTATATTGTATATAATTTTTATATATAATATATAATTATATATAAAATAGATTTATATTATATGATAAATTACTAATTAATATAAGATTAAATTTTAAAATCTTATATCACTATAGTCTATTATATTAATAGTTATACTAATATTATATCACTATATATTATCATATACTATAATATATCACTATATTATATATTATAATATATCACTATTATAGTATTATATACTATAATACTATAATATACTATTATATATATTATATAATATATAATATAGTATATTAAAATTGAAAAATCGGACTGGAATCGGTAAAATCGGAAGTACTGATTTAGGGGGTAACTTGTGAGTAATCGGTTTTTGAAAATATAAAATCGGTACATACCGATTCGATCTCAAATTTTGTCTGAATTCGAATCAAACCAGACCGATTATACTTTTAATAATAATGAATAGTAATGAGATGAGTTGAGATGATCTCAGCTCACCTTTCAATTCAAAATGTACATTAATGCATCAAACATGTTTTTTTATGTTAGACGAAGTTTAGGTATATCTCAAGGGCACTGCTACAAGGATCGAAAATGTGAATTTTTTTTGGGTTTTATTCACTTTTTGAAATTAGGTGTTTTGGTAAATTGGTTATAAAAATAATCTTTTATTCATACAAGTTTTTTTTTTTTTTATAAAAAAAAAATCCATTTTGGTCATTAGTCAAAATAGCATTTTCCATATCTTAAGCCTTAAGGAGGAGGAGAGTTAAATTCTACACCTATATTTAGAACCCGAGCCATGTTCGTTGTTAAGTAATCTTCTAACTATGACCGAAAGTAATGGCTGTATTTTAGAAAATTTCAGATCACGGTTTTATTTATATTTTAATAATTTTTTTTAAATTAATAATTTTTTTTTTATAAGGGAGTGGAGAGTTCGAATTCAGATTTTTTATTAAAAAAACTGAATTATATGTCATCAGATTTTTAAATTTTTAGTTATATTTTAATAATTAGATTAAAAATGAGAAGGAAAAAGAAGGATTGTTCTGTGGAAGTTAGTAAAAATATGGGGCACGAGGCCGTAGGAAAGTAGCCCATCACTATGGAATCATGGATGTATAATAATGCATAATAGCACTGCCATCCAAGATGAGTAGTCTTAATAATCCAGTGTCACTGTCAATGAGCGGTTTAAAAAGAACGACTATATAATTAATGTAATTAAGTTTGTGTTGGGATCTAAAAGACAGGCCCCACTCTAGAATTGCGAACCATGCATGCACCACCCACATCTTCTTTTCCATCCTTATCAATTGTTGCATGTAATCGTCACCCTTTCACAAATTAATAATCTGCGGTACTATTCTTTCATATGATCTTTGATTGATGAACATGGAACAAGAAAGACATTTTCCTTTCATCTTCTTTAATTAAATTTGTACCTTAATTAATGTGTACGTGCTTAAACTAATATTTAGTTTAATAATTTGACATCACGGCAAAAAATATTAAAGAGATGATAATGACTAGTATTTTTAAACAAATACAGAACAGGCGCCAACGACCTGTGACATGATGGTACAAGACTCACATATCTAAAATAGAGATGTTCTCTTCCAACGTATCAAAAATAAATAAATAAATAAAAAGCGATCAATTTATATTACAAGATCAATTTATATCATCCTTATAAATTAATGGTACTCTCGACACACTATCTTAAATATGTTGTTTGTAGCAAATATTTGAATGGTTAGGAATTAACTGGACTCTCACTCCGGTCGAGGATTATGGAGTACTGATTGTAGATATAAAAGTTTGGTTAGGACTAAGTGACTAAGTTGATAAGTTTGTACATGATTAGGTGACTAAAATAATAAAGTTTATCCTATCATTAAGTTGGTAATTTTGGATGAATGTAAATGTTGATCTGAAATCTGTTACTGCAGTGAAGAGTTATCCTGAAATGTCAGCATTATGTCTAGAGACGACTTTGTGACCGTCAACAAAGTCCTACTATAGATCAAATTCCTACTAGACTCATTACGTCAGCAGAGTCCTGCTGCAGATCAAACTCCTATCAGATTTGTTCTGTCAGCAGAATCCTATTGCAATTGGAATTGATTTTCAGATTGCTTATTTAAGGGATCCTATTAGTTATGATTAATAGAGATTCAAATTTGTATATTTTCTAGAGCACTTTCCAGTGCATATTTTGGTGTGAAAATTCATTATAGAATTTTCATACTGTTTCTCAGAGAGGGGCACTTGAGTTTTTTTATCTTTCTTTTTGAGTGCGTGCATACTCCGTATCGGAGTTGAGGTGATCGAGTTTAGTCACTGGAATTCTAGGAGAAAAGCTAATGTTTGAAGATTGTCAGAGATTTTAACTACTATTGCCGTAAAAGACAAACGAATCATTTGTCTGGTCAAGTAAGAGTGTCAATTGACAAAAGTTTTGTAATTAAGTTTTACTTGTAATTGATTTTCAAATAATAAAACTGATTTTTCTGGATTTGACTCTCCGTTGAGTTTTACCTTTAAAAAATTCTTTAAAGGATTTCTCTTCGATATTAATATTGGTGTTACGCATTTCGTTTATTTTATGTATTTGATGTTTGTCAAATTAATTATATGTTTGATAACTAATTAATTTATTGAGTGAATTAGTAAATATTTCTAGTGTGTTGTGTTACATGAATACTTAGATAATTTTACTGATGGTAGAATAAAGAAAAGCTCACGAGTTTTTTGCGACTACATTGTCAAAAAGGAGCATACACATAGAGTGGAGTTGTTATCAAGCAGTAGGAAAAATTGTGCAAGCTTGTCGTGTGTAGGAAGTATCTATCTCCTCCTAGGCGACTTTCCAAACGATAATGTTTAAGACATTTGTTGTCTCGAGGTTTACCAGTCCAATCTTTTTCGGCGAGGGATGTAATTGTGGGACCAGTAGTCTTATATAATGATCATTATTTGGATGTACGTATATTTGTGTATTATGCATTTTTTATTTATAATTAGGGATGAAATTTCATTCATACCCATTCAATGTATACTAGAAAAATCATTATCAATTTGATAATTGGTTATAGAAATAATAAATATTAAGACTTTAAAAAGAGTTCTTCAATATACCCTCCGAAGGAAGAAGGTCTAATGGCTCTCGGAGGGCAATCTGGCAGTTGAAGGTTCCGTGAAAATGTCTCTCAGCTGGGGAGCATGCAGAGATGCAATTCCCACCCTCTCTATTCTTTGCAAATAGAAAGTCACTCAAGATGGTTATGTTCAATATGTACAAAATTTCCTGAAACTGTGGGACATGATCTGTGAAATTGCTCAGCTTTCAAAGGATGTTTGGAATCAATGCATGCTGCGACAAAATTTAAAAGATGTCTATCCAGAGTGACTCCAGCTTTATGGAAATATGGAGGCAGTCAGATTAACGTTTGAATAAGGAAGAATCGAAGGAATTCTTAATTATGCGAGTTTGAATAGTGAGATGAGAATTTTTTATTTTAGATAAAAGTTTAAAATATTATTTTCTAATATTATTATTGTCTTGAGATTTAAAAAAGTTGAATTGAAATTTAAAAAAATTGAATTGTTTATTATATTTTATGTAGAAATTTTAAAAAAATTATAATGATAAAATGAGATAAGATGAGAATTTTATATCTCATCCCACTTGCCAAACCTGTAAAGGCAAGTGCAACACAAACTAGTAACTTATGGGAGAATCATGCTATAGGGATTTACTTAAGTGAACTAGGACCTGCTATTGACAAAACTTTGAGATAAAATTGGCATTGGGGTTTGTTGTGAAATGTTGTGCAAAACACACATACCAACGATGGTAAATCAAGTAAAACCAACACAATCAAGCATACGACGCACAATATACGTAATTTGGCAAATTGCCTACGTTCACAAAGTTGCAGAAATCTTCTTAACTAAAGGAGAGATTACAATCACTCAATCTTAACTCACACTCTCTAAGGCTTTTTGCTCTCTCACACAATATGCACTCACTAGACAATTGTTCTCTCTCAAAATATGCTTCAGGTCATACAAAACAAGTCTAATATGATATATTTATAGCAAATGGCATTGGAAACCCTAATCTGGCAAAATCTATGTACTTCGCTCGAGCTGCGTGTTGAGCGCGCTTTGAGCGAACAACCAAATCAACATTGCGTGGAGTGTCAAACGAGTGTCAAACGAATACTAGGGTTTGTGTCTCGCTCGAGCTCACTGTCGAGCAAGCCTCAAGCGAACTCTTGGACTTGAGCTTCGCTCGATCCCAGTGTCCAGCACATGTCGAGCAAACTTCGCTCAAGCACATTTTCAGAAAACTTCTTTTTCAACTCCAAAACCAGTCTCCACATACTCCCCAACAATCTCTCAGTCTCCACATGCCAGCCACTGTTTCCAGCCAAGCCCTATCATCTCTACAGCTCACAGCTTCCGTCTTCAAGCTAGAAGACGCACTGAAGTCAAGCTCGACTTCAGTCTTCCACGTTCATTGCCATTAGTAAGCACATCCATAGGGCGACTCACAACTCCCACTACACCAAGAGTATCCGGTGATATGAACCCGCGGGAAAGGAATCCCTTGAACCCACAGTCAATTTGAAAATACCCCAAGAAAGCCAAAATCAAGTCAATGGATGGAGAACCTAGACCCGATGAGAACTCGTTCCAAGAACCTAGATTATATTAAAATCTAGACCCGTTGAAGAACCCGTCTCAAGAACCCAGATTACAAAGGAGGAACGCCACAAAGGTTGTGATTTACCTTTGATAAGTTCAAAAGTTCAATTAAGAACAAGAGGAGTAAAACTCAACTCACAATGAATAAATTCATCAAATTTCATAAACTCCATAATCTGATTAGAATGAGGCTACATAGAGTATTTAAAACAAAACCTAATGAAACCCTAGATAAAATAAAACCCCATCTTCCAAAAATACCCCTGAGTGAACAGTACCGAGGCTACAGTAACCCTAACCCTAGTTCAATAAAATAATAACTTTCCCAACATACCCTTACATAGGCATAAACCCAATTATTTTAAGCAAATAAAATAGGTCCTTGAAATTAATTAAATAAGTTGAAAGCCTTCAAGTGTCCAAAGCCTATAACTCATGTTGTTGCCCTTTCCATAGCTTATGAAATGAATCAAAGCATAATCTTTATCGTTTAAGCCCTTGAACTTGTATTTGGCTCATCTGGAACTTGCAACATATCTTTAAGACTAGGCCCACCTTGGTTCCCATCATTCCCCCTCTCCTCAAAAGGATTCGACCTCGAATCTCCACCTGGATCAAAGGGAAAAATGTTAGTAACATTATCATTGATTTCATATGCATTGTCATTAATTTGTTCAAGAATTTGAGAACATCCATCCAAACTACTCCTATTGTCAACAGATAAAGACATTAAATCTAAAGGAGTAAATAGATTAAGTCTATAAATAATTTCAAAAGGAGAATATAAAGTGGTAGTATGCATGGTCCTGTTATATTCAAACTCTATAAATCTATCCACAACCATATAAATAGAATCTCTACTTCTTTCTTTCCTAGGTAGCCCCAAAACAGAGTCCATATATGCAAACTCATTGAAACGCAAATGATACTCCTGTAAACGTTCATGCAACAAGTCAATGTATGGCAAATGATACTCCCACAAACGTTCATGCAACATGTTAATGAATGACAAATGATACTTCCACAAACGTTCATGTAACACGTCAATGAAAGGCAAATGATACTCCCACAAACATTCATGTAACACATCGATGAATGACAATTGATACTTCCACAAACGTTCATGCAACATGCCATTGAAAGGCAAATGATATTCCCACAAATATTCATGCAACACGTCATTGAAAGGCAAATGATATTCCCACAAATGTTCATGCAACACAACAAAAGTCTTCCCTACACCAAGGTTACCCAACAAACCAGCATGTCTATCACACACAAAAAACTTATGCATAAAACTAGTAGGTACACAAAATCTAATATTTCTAAACAAGTACCAATCTAGTTTATAGAACTTACCAAAAGATGCTTTCTCACATGTCCCATACACACTAGCAAAGTCATCATCATTAGCATGCAATCCCTTATCATATTCAAATCTCAACAATTTTGCATCTAAAATGAAGACAAGGACATACCTTCTTGCTAAAGTATCAACCACAAAATTTTTCATACCTTGTGTGTATTTGAATACATGAGGAAAAGTCTGAACACAATCCTCCCGCTTAGCATGCATTCTAGTCAACAACTTACCTTGTCCCTTTAAATGTGTCAATGACTCATGTTTTTCCAAGAAAGGTCGGTTAGGAATTGTCGCACTTGGCACAAAATCAATGTAGTGCTCTATCTCCCTATTAGGTGGCAATCCACTAAATACACCACTTGAAAACACGACCTCATATCCCTGCAACAAAGAGACAACAATACTAGGCAAACATACGTCAAGTACGTTAGGATTAAGACTCGCCTTAGCATAAAAACTCGCTTTTCTCTTTGTTTTTCTCTCACTTTCTTCACACTCTCTTTTCTTTCCACTCTCTTTTTCTTTTTCACTCTCTTTTTCCCTTTCACACTCTTTTTTCTTTTCACTCTCTTTTTTTCTGTCACTCTCTTTTTCTTCATCTTTTTTTGTACTCTCGACCTCATAATTATTTTTCAACTCATTCTCTCTTTTGCTTGAGGTCTTAGTCTCACCCTCTTCTTTTTTCTCTCTCATTTTTCTCTCTTTCTCCATTTCGGTCTCACTATTTCTTTTCTTCTCAATCTCACATTCACTCTTGCTTTTCAGCTCAATCTCACTTTCACTTTCACTCTCACCTTCACTCTTGCTTTTCAGCTCATTCTCACTTTCACTCTTCCTTGTTTGCTCAATCTCCTTTTCACTTTTTCTTTTTTGATCACTCTCACTTTTACTCTTTCTTTTTTTATCACTCTCATTTTCACTCTTTCTGTTTTGAGCAACCTTACATTTCAGCTTCAATTGATCCCCATGGACCTGTTTTGGAGTTAAAGGAGCAAGTTTGATTGTTTTTCCATCTTTTTCAAAACTGTACATGTTCCTTAACCCATCATGGATCACCTTCCTATCATACTGCCATGTCTTTCCCAACAAAATATGACTAGCATGCATAGGCACTACATCACAAAGCACCATATCTTGGTATTTCCCAATTGAAAAAGAAACTAGCACTTGCTTATTTACCCTAACCTCCGCACAATCACTCAACCAGTGCAACATGTATGGTCTAGGGTGTTTCAAGGTACGTAAATTCAATTTCTCAACTAAAGTAGTGCTAGCCAAATTAATACAACTCCTCAAATCAATGATCATACTACATACCTTGTTGTTGATGTGGCATCTAGTATGAAAAATATTCTCACTCTTCTGCTCTATATCATCCATCTTAATTTTTGTATTGAGTGCATGCCTGGTAACAAGAGAATCACCATACTCTTCATTCTCATACCCATTTTCAACACTAAACTCGGGACGCCTCCTATCTCTCCTGCCATGAAGATTTCTAATTACCACATCTTGATGATCCATCCTATCCCTCACTTCACCCAACACTAAGTTCAACTTCTCAAACTGTTGTTGCATGACTTGCAACACAAAGGATGTGTTATCTACCATCTCCTTTGGTGATGAGTCACTCCTATGAGACATCATAATGTGCTGCACAAAAAGAATGTTAGTGAAAAACCTCACACACTCCCTTACGTGTTTACACTCAAATAATGACACTCCACTCGTGTGTAACTCTGAATTGGCTTTTTACTCGATAATAATCTCACACTCTCTTGCCTTTTACCTCAAGAGTTTTCCCACTCAAGTTCATTAAGAACTAGTTGAACTAAATCAAGACAATACAACCTTGTATTATCCCAACTAGTAATTAGATCCAGGAAACAAGAACAAGAGAAACATGAAGGAATAAAAATGACACGAGAATCAATGAAGTTATACGAATGAAAGACTAACAATAAGACAATATACCAACTTGAGTGATGTATGCAGCAACCCCTTTGATCATAAGGTTTAATCAACAAATTTCTTTCTTTCTCTTTGTTGTAACTATGTAACAACTTTGAATATGCTACCTTCTCTTTTCTTCATCCCCTTCTTTTTTTTTTCGTTTTTTTTTTTCGAATTTTGTTTTCTTTTTTTTTTCGAATTTTGTTTTCTTTCCTTTTCCTTTCCTTTCTTTTCTTTTCTTTTCCTTTCTTTTCTTTTCTCTAATTCATCCACAAACAGCAATATTCAATTGTGAAAACCAACCAATTGAATTCAAACACACAAGCATGGACAATGAAGTAGAAGAGAATCAATGGAACGACACTCCAAGCAATTGACAAACTTAGAGATGCAGGAAACCCTAGAATTTTGAAACCCTAGTTGATGCAAATTTCAGCCAAACCCAAAACCCTAAGAATTTTGGCAGCCTACTTTTTGTTTCTATTTTTTTTTTTTTAGCAACCCTAGAACAATGAAGCCCTAGAATTAAATTTAAGGATGCTAGAATTAAAAGATAGAATCAGACCTGATTGGAAACCTTGCTCTGAATACCAAATGATATGAACCCGCGGGAAAGGAATCCCTTGAACCCACAGTCAATTTGAAAATCCCCAAGAAAGCCAAAATCAAGTCAATGGATGGAGAACCTAGACCCGATGAGAACTCGTTTCAAGAACCTAGATTATATTAAAATCTAGACCCGTTGAAGAACCCGTCTCAAGAACCCAGATTACAAAGGAGGAACGCCACAAAGGTTGTGATTTACCTTTGATAAGTTCAAAAGTTCAATTAAGAACAAGAGGAGTAAAACTCAACTCACAATGAATAAATTCATCAAATTTCATAAACTTCATAATCTGATTAGAATGAGGCTACATAGAGTATTTAAAGCAAAACCTAATGAAACCCTAGATAAAATAAAACCCCATCTTCCAAAAATACCCCTGAGTGAACAGTACCGAGGCTACAGTAACCCTAACCCTAGTTCAATAAAATAATAACTTTCCCAACATACCCTTACATAGGCATAAACCCAATTATTTTAAGCAAATAAAATAGGTCCTTGAAATTAATTAAATAAGTTGAAAGCCTTCAAGTGTCCAAAGCCTATAACTCATGTTGTTGCCCTTTCCATAGCTTATGAAATGAATCAAAGCATAATCTTTATCGTTTAAGCCCTTGAACTTGTATTTGGCTCATCTGGAACTTGCAACATATCTTTAAGACTAGGCCCACCTTGGTTCCCATCATCCGGTCTCCAACCAATCTTGGCAACCTTAGCCAACTTTCCCAGGGTTTCATGAGGAACAAAAAAGTTGACTCCCTCTGACTTCCTCACATGTTTCGTGCGATCAAGCCTACCTTTTTGCACTCTTGTATTTCCCTGCACATGACTGGACCTGATGTTAAATACAAAGAGTTAGATCTCTTATTATACGCTAAGTCTAGTGCACCCTTAGTGATCTTCCAACCTCCTCTAGAGAACGCTACTATAAAACCGTTGTCATCAAGCTATCCCACAGAGATAAGGTTTTTCTTTAGATCTGGAATATGTCTGACTTGCTATAAAGTCCACACACTCCTGTTTGGAAGTGTGATGTGTACATCACCAACACCCACTACATCGAGTGCCTCTCCATCAGCTGCATACATCTTTTCAAAATCACCAACAACATAATTCTACATTATTTCTTGATGTGAGGTGCTATGGAATGAAGACTCTGAATCCAACACCCAATTATCAATCAGATTGTGCACTGCAAGAAGTAAGGCATCATGAATTTCTTTTGCCACTACGTTCACAGCATCATCCTCAACACTTTCTTGATTCCTGTAGTTTCTCTTGATGTGGCCTGGCTTGCCACAACTCTAGCAAGTGATCTGCTACCCAGATCTAGTCTTGCTCTTCCCTCTGCTCTTGGAGTTTGACCTGTCATATCCTCTACTCCAATTGTTAACAATCAGGGTTGATCTAGAACCTGAGGAGTCACCCGAGTCTCTCTTGCATACCTCTTCAGCAAGGACCATGTTACGTATGTCGTCATAGTTCAGTTTTTTCTTGCCGACTGAACTACTCACATCCATCCTCATGACCTTCCAACTATATGGCAACGATGCCAACAAAATTAATGCTCTAATCTCATCATCAAGTGTTGGGCTACAAACATATCTTTCGACATCTTCAGATTGAATAATTTCTTCATCAAGTGCACTTAATTGTTCACAGATGACTTTTCATACATACCTGAAAACGTCGGCATGAGATCCACTGTGGTTCTCTCCTTACTGACATTGTGTGTCACTGTTCTGGACAAGGTCAGCCGAACAAGCCCTAGAACCTGTCGAACTAACGGGGTCCACTTAGCATCATTCATGCTCTCCGGCTTCTTTCCCAACAGTGGAAGGTGGAGCCCCTTTCCATAGAGATAATCCTCGATCTGCATCTTCCAGTACCTAAAATCAATGTGGTCAAACTTCTTGATCCCAGATACGATCACTTTATCTCCAGCCATCATTCTCCTTTAGATCTGACCTTGGCTCTTAATACCAGTTGTTGTGAAATATTGTGCAAAACACATACCAACGATGACAAATAAAGTAAAAGAAACACAATTAAGCACATGACACACAATATATGTGATTCGACAAATTGCCTACGTCCACAGAGGTGCAGAAATCTTATTAACCAGATGAGATTACAATCACTCAATCTCAACTCATACTCTCTAGGGTTTTTGCTCTCTCACACAATATGCACTCACTAGACAATTGTTCTCTCTCAAACTATGCTTCAGGTCTTACAAAACAAGTCTAATATGATATATTTATAGCAAACGACACTAGAAACTCTAATTTGGCAAAATCTGTGTACTTCGTTCTAGCGGCATGTCGAGCGCGGCTCGAGCAAACGACCAAATTAACATTGGCTCGAGCGGGTTGTCGAGCGGGTGTCGAGTGAACACTAGAGTTTGTATCTTGCTCGAGCTCACTGTCGAGCGGGCCTCGAGCAAACTCTCGAACTTGAGCTTTGCTCGAGCCCAGTGTCAAGCGCATGTCGGGCGAACTTCACTCGAGCGTCCTGTCGAGCGAACACATTTTTCAGCTCCAAGACCAGTCTCTACATAGGCACCCTACAAGCAACTCGAGCCCTTAAAGCTGAAGCTCACTTAGCATAAACCTATACAGTGATAATGGCTTCAAAATTTTGTCAAGATCTTGGATTTAAACATATTTTGCTTTAGGCTGATGCTTTATAGGTATTGAATTCCCTTAAGAAGGATATGAGGGATTGGAACCGAACTAGACTAGTGATAGAGGAAATGATATGAACCCGCGGGAAAGGAATCCCTTGAACCCACAGTCAATTTGAAAACTTCCCAAGAAAGCCAAAATCAAGTCTATGGATGGAGAATCTAGACCCGATGAGAACTCGTTTCAAGAACCTAGATTATATTAAAATCTAGACCCATTGAAGAACCCGTCTCAAGAACCCAAATTACAAAGGAGGAACGCCACAAAGGTTGTGATTTACCTTTGATAAGTTCAAAAGTTCAATTAAGAACAAGAGGAGTAAAACTCAACTCACAATGAATAAATTCATCAAATTTCATAAACTTCATCTTCCAAAAATACCCCTGAGTGAACAGTACCGCGGCTACAGTACGGCGCTACAGTAACTCGGCTACATTAACCCTAACCCTAGTTCAATAAAATAATAATTTTCCCAACATACCCTTACATAGGCATAAACCCAATTATTCTAAGCAAATAAAATAGGTCCTTGAAATTAATTAAATAAGTTGAAAGCCTTCAAGTGTCCAAAGCCTATAAGTCATGTTGTTGCCCTTTCCATAGCTTATGAAATGAATCAAAGCATAATCTTTATCGTTTAAGCCCTTGAACTTGTATTTGGCTCATCTGGAACTTGAACATATCTTTAAGACTAGACCCACCTTGGTTCCCATCATTCCCCCTCTCCTCAAAAGGATTCGACCTCGAATCTCCACCTGGATCAAAGGGAAAAATGTTAGTAACATTATCATTGATTTCATATGCATTGTCATTAATTTGTTCAAGAATTTGAGAACATCCATCCAAACTACTCCTGTTGTCAACAGATAAAGACATTAAATCTAAAGGAGTAAATAGATTAAGTCTATAAACAATTTCAAAAGGAGAATATAAAGTGGTAGTATGCATGGTCCTGTTATATGCAAACTCTATAAATCCATCCATAACCATAAAAATAGAATTTCTACTCCTTTCTTTCCTAGGCAGCCCCAAAACAAAGTCCATAGATATGTCTACACATGACTCACTAGGAATAGGTAAGGGCGTATGCAACCCATGTGGCAAAAGTATAAATTTGGCCTTTCTGCATGTAATGCACCTGCCACAAATACAATTGACATCTCTCTTCATCTTAGACCAACATAAATGTTCATACAAAATGTCTAATATTTTCTTGACACCAGAATGACTACTCCAAATATATGCAAACTCAATGAAGGGCAAATGATAGTCCCACAAACGTTCATGCAACACATCAATGAATGGCAATTGATACTTCCACAAATGTTCATGCAACACGTCATTGAAAGGCAAATGATATTCCCACAAACGTTCATGCAACACAACAAAAGTCTTCCTTACACCATGGTTACCCAACAAACCACCATGTCCATCGCACACAAGCAACTTACATATAAAACTAGTAGGTACATAAAATCTATTCTTTATAAACAAGTACCAATCTAGTTTATAGAACTTACCAAACGATGCATTCTCACATGTTCCATATACAATAGCAAAGTCATCATCATTAGCATGCAATTCCTTATTATATTCAAGTTTCAACAATTTTGTATCTAAACTGAAGATAAGTACATACCTTCTTGCTAAAGCATCAACCATAAAAGTTTCCATACCTTGTGTGTATTTGAATACATTAGCAAAAGTCTCAATAGAATCCTCCCGCTTAGCACGCATTATGGTCAACAACTTACCTTCTCCCTTTAAGTGTGTCAATGACTCATGTTCTTCCAAGAAAGGTCGGTTAGGAATTGTTGCACCTGGCACAAAATCAATGTAGTGCTCTATCTCCCTAATGGGTGGCAATCCACTAAATACACCACTTGGAAACACGACCTCATATCCCTGCAACAAAGAGACAACAATACTAGGCAAACATACGTCAAGTTCGTTAGGATTAAGACTTGCCTTAGCATAAAAACTCACTTTTCTCTTTGTTTTTCTCTCACTTTCTTCACACTCTCTTTTCTTTCCACTCTCTTTTTCTTTTTCACTCTCTTTTTCCCTTTCACACTCTTTTTTCTTTTCACTCTCTTTTTTTCTATCACTCTCTTTTTCTTCATCTTTTTTTGTACTCTCGACCTCATAATTATTTTTCAACTCATTCTCTCTTTTGCTTGAGGTCTTAGTCTCACCCTCTTCTTTTTTCTCTCTCATTTTTCTCTCTTTCTCCATTTCGGTCTCACTATTTCTTTTCTTCTCAATCTCACATTCACTCTTGCTTTTCAGCTCAATCTCACTTTCACTTTCACTCTCACCTTCACTCTTGCTTTTCAGCTCATTCTCACTTTCACTCTTCCTTGTTTGCTCAATCTCCTTTTCACTTTTTCTTTTTTGATCACTCTCACTTTTACTCTTTCTGTTTTGAGCAACCTTACATTTCAGCTTCAATTGATCCCCATGGACCTGTTTTGGAGTTAAAGGAGCAAGTTTGATTGTTTTTCCATCTTTTTCAAAACTGTACATGTTCCTTAACCCATCATGGATCACCTTCCTATCATACTGCCATGGCTTTCCCAACAAAATATGACTAGCATGCATAGGCACTACATCACAAAGCACCATATCCTGGTATTTCCCAATTGAAAAAGAAACTAGCACTTGCTTATTTACCCTAACCTCCCCACAATCACTCAACCAGTGCAACATGTATGGTCTAGGGTGTTTCAAGGTACGTAAATTCAATTTCTCAACTAAAGTAGTGCTAGCTAAATTAATACAACTCCTCAAATCAATGATCATACTACATACCTTGTTGTTGATGTGGCATCTAGTATGAAAAATATTCTCACTCTTCTACTCTATATCATCCATCTTAATTTTTGTATTGAGTGCATGCCTAGTAACAAGAGAATCACCATACTCTTCATTCTCATACCCATTTTCAACACTAAACTCGGGACGCCTTCTATCTCTCCTGCCATGAAGATTTCTAATTACCACATCTTGATGATCCATCCTATCCCTCACTTCACCCAATACTAAGTTCAACTTCTCAAACTGTTGTTGCATGACTTGCAACACAAAGGATGTGTTATCTACCATCTCCTTTGGTGATGAGTCACTCCTATGAGACATCATAATGTGCTGCACAAAAAGAATGTTAGTGAAAAACCTCACACACTCCCTTACGTGTTTACACTCAAATAATGACACTCCACTCGTGTGTAACTCTGAATTGGCTTTTTACTCGATAATAATCTCACACTCTCTTGCCTTTTACCTCAAGAGTTTTCCCACTCAAGTTCATTAAGAACTAGTTGAACTAAATCAAGACAATACAACCTTGTATTATCCCAACTAGTAATTAGATCCAGGAAACAAGAACAAGAGAAATATGAAGGAATAAAAATGACATGAGAATCAATGAAGTTATACGAATGAAAGAGTAAGAATAAGACAAGATACCAACTTGAGTGATGTATGCAGCAGCCCCTTTGATCATAAGGTTTAAATCAACAAATTTCTTTCTTTCTCTTTGTTGTAACTATGTAGCAACTTTGAATATGCTACCTTCTCTTTTCTTCATCTTCTTCTTTTTTTTTTTTTGGAATTTTCTTTTCTTTTCTTTTCCTTTCCTTTCTTTTCTTTTCTTTTCTTTTCCTTTCCTTTCTTTTCTTTTTTTCTCTAATTCATCCACAAACAACAATATTCAATTGTGAAAACCAACCAATTGAATTCAAACACACAAACATGGACAATGAAATAGAAGAGAATCAATGGAATGACACTCCAAGCAATTGACAAACTTAGAGATGCAGGAAACCCTAGAATTTTGAAACCCTAGGTGATGCAAATTTCAGCCAAACCCTAAATCCTAAGAATTTTGGCAGCCTACTTTTTGTTTCAATTTTTTTTTTGGCAACCCTAGAATAATGAAGCCCTAGAATTAAATTTAAGGATGCTAAAATTAAAAGATTGAATCAGACCTGATTGGAAACCTTGCTCTGAATACCAAATGATATGAACCCGCGGGAAAGGAATCCCTTGAACCCACAGTCAATTTGAAAACTTCCCAAGAAAGCCAAAATCAAGTCTATGGATGGAGAATCTAGACCCGATGAGAACTCGTTTCAAGAACCTAGATTATATTAAAATCTAGACCCATTGAAGAACCCGTCTCAAGAACCCAAATTACAAAGGAGGAACGCCACAAAGGTTGTGATTTACCTTTGATAAGTTCAAAAGTTCAATTAAGAACAAGAGGAGTAAAACTCAACTCACAATGAATAAATTCATCAAATTTCATAAACTTCATCTTTCAAAAATACCCCTGAGTGAACAGTACCGCGGCTACAGTACGGCGCTACAGTAACTCGGCTACATTAACCCTAACCCTAGTTCAATAAAATAATAATTTTCCCAACATACCCTTACATAGGCATAAACCCAATTATTCTAAGCAAATAAAATAGGTCCTTGAAATTAATTAAATAAGTTGAAAGCCTTCAAGTGTCCAAAGCCTATAAGTCATGTTGTTGCCCTTTCCATAGCTTATGAAATGAATCAAAGCATAATCTTTTTCGTTTAAGCCCTTGAACTTGTATTTGGCTCATCTGGAACTTGCAACATATCTTTAAGACTAGGCCCACCTTGGTTCCCATCAGGAAACAAAATCAATTATGAACTCATTTTCAAGTTGGACTACGAAACATAATAAATGGAGGCAGGCCCGTTTGGATTGAGAGATTAGATGAAATGAGTTGAGATTATTTGTGAATAATAGTGAGATTTGTGAGTTGAGATGAGTTGAGGTAGTTTTTGAAAATTTTGTGTGTTTGGATTGGAAGTGAGATGAGATGGTTTTAAGTTGTTGGAGAGGAGATAGATGTGGGTCCCACAAAGGATCGTATAGTATTTGTAATGATTTTTTATTTATTTATAAATAAGTAATAATAATTTTTTAATGGGAAATGGCCAATTTGTTTTAAAATAATAGAAACCCACAAAAACAATAGAAACCATCTCAAAGTTGGATAAAAGAGTATTTGGATTAGAGAGTGTTTTACCGTATGAGATTATCTCAACTCATCTCTCAATCCAAATCGGGGCTAATTCTACTAGTCATAACTTAGCATATGATGCATTCAATTATCCTGAAGATTTTTATAGGAGCTGAAGATGTTCCTAATTGTATTCACTATTCAATGTATTATATATTTTGAATGAGTTGATGTAATCCATTTTTTGAGTGATAGAGTTTCCTTTTCTTAAAAAGAAATTAAAAAAAAGTTACGTGCTGGTCTAGAAGACACATCGTCCATGTCGTCTACATGGTAAAACTTTATTTGTAAGGTATTTGATTTTAAAATTTCTCATGCAAATCAAATTATTCCAACTTAGCCATATGGTGAGTATGTCTTTCATGCCGGCCTCAAATAGGGGTTTTGCTTTAAAAAACATATTTTAACTTCAAAAAAATGAAGGCTTTTGAGTTTAAAAAGAGTATATATACAAACGTACAAAGATTCATATTTTTATAGGACAAAATCTGTATAGACATATTTATTATATATACATATATATATATATATATATATATATATATATCAGTTTTTAGATTTAAGAAGCAAATTTTTGGGTTTTAAAATGGCCAAGAAATCTCTTTTCATTTTTTTTTTTATGGAAACTCGGTAATTTTATATAGAATTGGAGGAGATTTTTATAGTTTTGAAGAATTTTCAAATTTTTTAGGTGATAAAAATTATTTCTTCAATTCTTATTTGGAAATAAATAGAACTGCTTATTCATTTTTGAAAGTCATGGCCATGGCTCCTTTGGCCTCCACGCAGGTTTGCTCCTGTTTGCAGCTTATAGGCTGAAGATGTAAAGGACTTGTCTCACCACCAGCTGTGACCATTCATCTGCAACTAGTAACGTCGGTGTCACTGTGTGACTGAGACACTTTCGATGCCTAAGTCAACAACAAATGGGGAATAGTAATTTAAGAATGCTCAATTAGATCTGTTAGGCAGTTACCTACTTTCTTTATATATAGGCGTAGAGAATATTGGATTACTCCTATTAGTCAATCAACTTCGCATAAGACTTAGCCACAATAAGGCTTATCCCTAATAAGATGGAATTATCTGGTCACCATTCTATTTGTATCCACAGTGCAAGGTTCTATCCGCCTTAATAAACAGGAGACTATAGTCCATGATTCACAACTCTTTTGAACAGCTAATTATGTGATAACCCGGACTTAGCCAAGTCTTTGTTCATATTTTCATTATCAGGCTATGTATGGTTGTTGGGCCAAGCAAGATGATAGATGATACTTAGGAATTTTGGGCTGTATGCATTAGGCATCTAACATACAAAAAACAAAAAAAAAAAACAAAAAAAAAGGCCCAAGAGGCCTATAGGATTTTCGGCCACTAGAAAGGAATTAGGGCTTGAAACCCTATGGGGCTGAGGGTTGAGAAGGGAGGAACTACATGGCAAGGGAAGACCTTTTAGTTTCCCTAGAAGCTCATCATTTGGAAACATAGGGAAGTGGCATCTCGAGTAGCACACACATGACAATTGGCCAGCATGCACCAAAGGTAAGAAGAAGAGAGAAGGCTCGACCACACATAGGGAACACGCCATTCTCACCAACCACATGCCACGTGTCTCACATTCATAACTCACCTCTAGGTTACGTTGAATCTGAATGTGGAAGTGGGCAAGGGAAGTGAGAGAAACTAGGGTTTCAGTAACCCCGAAGGACCCACATGCCACACATAAAAAGCCAACCACCTTTATTGACACTTGTCATGCATGGAGGGAAAGCATGAGAGTTCCAAGAAGATATGCATGGGGAAGGCACATGCACACACTCACATAAGTTTTGGAAGAATCTTTGTGAGGGGAAGTGTAAGGGGCAGACGGCTAGGGCAATACTCACACGCCACTTGCCACATGGCAAGCATGCACACATGTAGTGGTTCAAGATTGATCTAGGGTTTGGAATTTTTACCTTTTTGCCACCAATTTCAATGAACCTTGACACATGGAGGAGGGTATATGTGGAAATTAGGGTTTTGGATATAAGAGCTTCCCGCCACTTGTCCAAAGGACTTTTGGTTTCCCCACACAACTCCATCATGAGGAAGATGAAGAGGCTTTTCGGCCAAGTGGCACCCATGCACTATGAATTTTGGCTTTCCAAAGAATGAGCAGACGCCTATAAGAAGGGAGAGACCGAAAGTGAAGAGTCCTTTTGTCACTTTCTGTTGTGTCACACGGCTACACCATCCTCAACTCAAGTATCTTACTTTCCCACTACTTTCTCTCCACCCAAACACCACACATGCATGTACCTTCTTCCTTCAACCACCATTTCAAGCATATCAAGGAGTACCAATGCCATCAAAGGGGAAAGAGCACACGAGGTAAGAACCATTCACTTGTCTCTTACACACACACAGCCAAAGAGGATCAAGAATGTGGTTTCAGATTCATGGATTCTTTCACATATACACGTGCACACACACACCCTCGGGAAGGCTAGGGTTTCTCCTCAAGAGGGAGAAAAAGAGGCCCGAACCACAATTTTGCATTACTCAAGCAAATGTGAGACTTTGGAAAGGAAGAAGAGCCACGACCACCATTCTTAGTTAAGCTAGGGTTTCTTTCTTCTTGAAGCTTCTTATTTGAGAGTGAAGTCGGAATGCTAAAGAGCTCTTCTTACCTTGGGAATGGATTTCATGAACCATATACATGACACACACTCACAAATGAGATTAGGGTTTCTGTATGTTCGTGTCTAATGATTTTCAATATGCATTTTCAGCTTGCTATTTGTAATCGTTGGATTTTTGTAAGTAGAACTTCAACTTACTCTTGGATAATATGTGTATAAGACGTGTGAACTTGCATTTGCTTGATATTGGATTGGATGAAATCTCTTATCATGTTATATACTCGGTTTTACCTATATATGTGTAGACATATTGATCGTTGGTTGAATGAAACCTCTTGTAAAGCTATGCCTTGTATTTGGATCTATATGATTATGTTGCCATGTTGCTTGATGATGTTATGCCGAACATATTAGATGTTATAAGTCCATGTTACTTTTGTAAAATCATGCTTTAAAGTACTATATGTTTCGACCAAGCATAGTGAATGATGTTGTGAATCAGTTTTACCCTTTGTTAATCGTTGAATGTCATTGTCCGTATGTGTAAATCAAGTATATGCATGTTTCTAATATTTTCAAGCCATAACGCAAGATGTATATTGTTTGTATGATTGCATGAATCTCGGCATACATGATTACATGATCCATGAAAATAACAAATCATCATAAGCCCATGTCACATGCATTGGGTTTGTGCATTGTTTTCAAGAAACGAGTCAGTAAACGTTTTGTCACAACCCCAACTGCTAGGACAGGGGAATGCCCTAGTGGAACTCCTCTGTCCAATCTGAAATGTTTAAAATAGAGTGGTAGCCCCTGAGTCGACGAAGTACAGTCAACAGACCTCAAATTGATCATTGTGGAAAAGATACTGGAGCAGAGTTGCACCTAAAGCTAGTGGGTGACATACGGTGAAGACGAAATATCCAAACTGCCGTAATAAGTATGTTAAAGAATATGACATAGTCACCACGGTCAAGTGGGCCATTGGATGATGCGGTAACTAGCGGGGAACACACGGTTCATAGGGAAGCCGTGTGGTATCCAGCCATATGGTATAAGAAATGAATAAGGTAATGAGCTCCAAGACATGATATGCGAATGACCAAGAACTCGAGCTCAAATGATACATTATATGTTTAAGAACCAAAGATGAAAAGATGGAAAATAGATTTTCTTGAAAAGGTTAAAAGGTCTCTGTTACATGTTATTTTGAAAAAGTCAATATTGCATAAGTCAAGTTTTATGTCAACATACATATCCATGCATTCATTATGGTTTGTTGTATGTTGAATAAGGCAATATGCTTATGTTATCTATTGTATGTTGTTTGTTTATTTACTGAGATTTCTCAAAATCTCACTGTGGTAGTTTCCACCACCACTCCCCACCCAAAATGGTAGAAGTTGTGATATGAACCCGCGGGAATGAAATCCCTTGAACCCACAGTCAATTTGAAAATACCCCAAGAAAGCCAAAATCAAGTCAAAGGATGGAGAACCTAGACCCGATGAGAACTTGTTTCAAGAACCTAGATTATATTAAAATCTAGACCCGTTGAAGAACCCGTCTCAAGAACCCAGATTACAAAGGAGGAACGCCACAAAAGTTGTGATCGACTTTTGATAAGTTCAAAAGTTCAATTAAGAACAAGAGGAGTAAAACTCAACTCACAATGAATAAATTCATCAAATTTCATAAACTTCATAAACTGATTAGAATGAGGCTACATAGAATATTTAAAGCAAAACCTAATGAAACCCTAGCCAAAATAAACCCCCATCTTCCAAAAGTGCCCCGGGTGAACAGTGCCTCGGCTACAGTAACCCTAACCCTAGTTCAATAAAATAAGAACTTTCCCAACACGCCCTTGCATAGGCCCCCCTTAAGTGCTTCTCATAATAAACTCAATTATTCTAAACTAATAAAATAAGTTCTTTAAATGAATTAAATAAATTGAAACCCTTCAAGAGCCCAAAGCCTTTAAGTCTTGTCGTTGCCCTCTTTTGTAGTTGATCAAATGAATTAAAACTGGATCTTCATCCTTCAAACCCCATCTTGAATGTTGGGCTATTGCTAAACTTGTCCCAAGTGGATTGCATCAATCCTTGCATTGTCTCCTTGATCTTCTTGACCCATCTGGAAGTTGCAAATGATCTTTAAGACTAGGCTCATCTTGGATCCCATCATTCCCCCTCTCCTCAAAAGGATTCGACCTCGAATCTCCACCTGGATCAAAGGGAAAATTGTTAGTAACATTGAAAATAGTAGAAACATGATACTTACCTGGAAGATCCATTACATATGCATTTTCATTAATTTGTTTAAGAATTTGGAATAGTCCATCCAAGCTACTCATGTCATCAACTAGTAAAGACTTTAAATCTAAAGGAGGAAATTGATTAAGTAAACAAACAATTTCAATTGGTGAAAATTTAGTAGTAGCATGAACACTCCAATTATATGTAAACTCAATGAATGGCAAACAATACTCCCACAAATGTTCATGAAGTACATCTAAAGTTTTCCTCGAACCAAAATGACCACTCCAATATGCATGCTCAATGAATGGCAAATGATACTCCCGCAAACATTCATGCGACAAGTCAATGAATGGCAAATGATACTCCCGCAAACGTTCATGCAACAAGTCAATGAATGGCAAATGATACTCCCATAAATGTTTATGCAACATGTCTGAAATCTTATTTTCACGAGAATGACCACTCCAATTATATGCAAACTCAATGAAAAGCAAATGATACTCCCGCAAACGTTCATGCAACACGCCAATGTATGGCAAATGATACTCCCACAAATGTTCATGCAATACATCAATGAATGACAAATGATACTTCCACAAACGTTCGTGCAACAAGTCTTTGAATGGCAAATGGTATTCCCACAAACAGTCATGCAACACAACAAAAGTTTTCCTTACACCATGGTTACCCAACAAACCAGCATGTCCATCACACACAAGCAACTTACGCATAAAACTAGTAGGCACACAAAATCTATTCATTCTAAACAAGTACCAATCTAGTTTATAGAACTTACCAAAAGATGCATTCTCACATGTTCCATACACACTAGCAAAGTCATCATTATTAGCATGCAATTCCTTATCATATTCAAATCTCAACAATTTCGCATCTAAAATGAAGACAAGGACATTCCTTCTTGCTAACGCATCAACCACAAAATTTTTCATACCTTGTGTGTATTTGAATACATGAGGAAAAGTCTCAATACAATCCTCCCGCTTAGTATGCATTCTAGTCAACAACTTACCTTGTCCCTTTAAGCGTGTCAATGACTCTTGTTTTTCCAAGAAAGGTCGATTAAGAATTGTCGCACCTGGCATAAAATCAATGTAGTGCTCTATCTCCCTAAAAGGTGGCAATCCACAAAAGACACCACTAGGAAACATGACCTCATATCCCTGCAACAAAGAGACAACAATACTAGGCAAACATACGTCAAGTCCGTTAGGATTAAGACTCGCCTTAGCACAAAAACTCACTTTTCTATTTGTTTTTCTCTCACTTTCTTCACACTCTCTTTTCTTTCCACTCTTTTTTTCTTTTTCACTCTCTTTTTCATAATTACTTGTCAACTCATTCTCTCTTTTGCTTATGGTTTTAGTCTCACCCTCTTCTTTTTTCTCTCTCATTTTTCTGTCTTTCTCCATTTCGGTCTCACTGTTTCTTTTCTTCTCAATCTCACCTTCACTCTTTCTTTTCAGCACAATCTCACTTTCACTGTCACCTTCACTCCTACTATTAAGCTCATTCTCACTTTTTCTTGAGGTTTCAGCCTCACCTAAATCTTTTCCCTTTGGTGGTTCGGTCTTCTCCTTTGCTACAACTTGATCATTTTTGTCCCACTTTGGTTTCCAAGAAGTACTAGAAACCGAAGTATACCTTGATGTACCATTTCCTTTTAGCCGTCTCTCCACCTTCATAGCCATGTGCACTATGCCCTCTACCTCCTCATAATGTTGCAACTCAACTACATTGGCTATCTCCATATTCAATCCCCTCAAAAATCTTTTCATTATGGCCTCCCGATCCTCCACTACTTTAGCCCGAATCATAGCCACCTCCATCTCCTTATGGTAGTCCTCTACACTCCTAGACCCCTGTATAAGATTTTGTAATTTTTTGTAGAGGTCTCTATAGTAGTGGCTAGGTACAAATCTCTGCCTCATGATAGTTTTCAACTCTCTCCATGTTTCTACAGGCCTCTCAAAATTCCTCCTCCTATTGGATACCAATTGATCCCACCAAATAATCGCATAATCAGTGAACTCAATTACAGCCAACTTCATCTTTTTCTCCTCAGAGTAATTATGACAATCAAACACCAACTCTATTCTTTTCTCCCACTCTAAATAAACTTCAGGGTCAGTTCTACCTTGGAATGATGGTACTTTCATTTTGATGCTTCCAAGGTTCTTATCTACTCTATCTCGACCCCCTGAGTTTGCCCTAAGGCCTCTTCCATGCCTAACTCTTCTATGTCTACCCAATCCAACTTCAGATGTTAGCACTTCCTCATCCTCACCATACTCTCCATTCTCATACCTATTCTTAATATTAGGCTCATGTCGCCTCCTATCTTTCTCTGCTTGCAGATTTCTAACCATTGCTTCTTGATTATCCATGCTATTCCTCACTTCACCTAACACCAAGTTCAACCGCCCAAACTCATGTTGCATGGCATGCAACACAAAGGATGAGTTATCTACTCGCCCCCTTGGTGATGAGCTACTCCGATGAGACATTAGAAGGTGCTGCACAGAAGAATGTTAGTGGTAAAAAAGAAAACCTCACACACTCCCTTACGTGTTTCAACTCGAATAATGACACTCTACTCGTGTTTCACTCTTAATGGCTTTTTCCCGATAATAGTCTCACACTCTCTTGCCTTTTACCTCAATAGTTTTTTCCACTCAAGTTCTTTCAGAACTAAATGAACTCAATCAAGACAAGGCAACCTTGTTTTATCCCAACTAGTAATTAGATTCAGGAAACAAGAACAAGAGAAACATGAACGAATAAAAATGACACGAGAATCAATGAAGTTATACGAATGAAAGAGTAGCAATAAGACAAGATACCAACTTGAGTGATGTATGCAGCAGCCCCTTTGATGGTAAGGTTCAATCAACAAATCTCTTTCTTTCTCATTGTTGTAACTATGTAGCAACTTTGAATATGCTACCTTCTCTTCTCTTCAACTTCTTCTTTTTTTTTTTTTTGGAATTTTCTTTTCTTTTCCTTTCCTTTCTTTTCTTTTCTTTTCTTTTCCTTTCTTTTCTTTTTTCTAATTCATCCACAAACAGCAATATTCAATTGTGAAAACCAACCAATTGAATTCAAACACACAAACATGGACAATGAAATAGAAAAGAATCAATGGAACGACACTCCAAGCAATTGATAAACTTAGAGATGCAGGAAACCCTAGAATTTTGAAACCCTAGGTGATGCAAATTTCAGCCAAACCCAAAACCTTAAGAATTTCGGCAGCCTACTTTTTATTTCAATTTTTTTTTTTTGGCAACCCTAGAACAATGAAGCCCTAGAATTAAATTTAAGGATACTAAAATTAAAAGATAGAATCAGACCTGATTGGAAACCTTGCTCTAAATACCAAATGATATGAACCCGCGGGAAAGGAATCTCTTGAACCCACAGTCAATTTGAAAACTTCCCAAGAAAGCCAAAATCAAGTCAAAGGATGGAGAACCTAGACCCGATGAGAACTTGTTTCAAGAACCTAGATTATATTAAAATCTAGACCCGTTGAAGAACCCGTCTCAAGAACCCAGATTACAAGGGAGGAACGCCACAAAGGTTGTGATTTACCTTTGATAAGTTCAAAAGTTCAATTAAGAACAAGAGGAGTAAAACTCAACTCACAATGAATAAATTCATCAAATTTCATAAACTTCATAATGTGATTAGAATGAGGCTACATAGAGTATTTAAAACAAAACCTAATGAAACCCTAGCCAAAATAAACCCCCATCTTCCAAAAGTGCCCCTGGATGAACAGTGCTGCGGCTACAGTGCCGTGCTACAGTACTCGGCTACAGTAACCCTAACCCTAGTTCAATAAAATAATAACTTTCCCAACATGCCCTTGCATAGGCTCCCTTAAGTCCTTCTCATAATAAACTCAATTATTCTAAACTAATAAAATAAGTTTTTTAAACGAATTAAATAAGTTGAAACCCTTCAAGAGTCCAAAGCCTTTAAGTCTTGTCGTTGCCCTCTTCCGTAGCTGATCAAATGAATTAAAATTGGATCTTCATCCTTCAAGCCCCATCTTGAATGTTGGGCTCTTGCTAAACTTGTCTCAAATGGATTACATCAATCCTTGCATTTTCTCATTGATCTTCTTGGCCCATCTGGAAGTTGCAAATGATCTTTAAGACTAGACCCATCTTGGTTCCCATCAAGTTGTTACAAGACCACAAGAGAACGATCATGGGAAAACGCAAGAGGTCAGCTCCATGGATAGTTAAGGAGATCTTGAAGAGCCATGAAAGCTAATTGGAGCCATCCTTAGTAGATAGGCTGGAAGCCGCCGACCAATTTATTACTAAAGTGTTGCAGCTCTTCTAGGAGCTGAGGAGAAATTTGAATAAAGAAAAGGCTAACTAGGGATGGTCTTGGAAAATTGTATTTTTGGCAAGGGATCATGGAAATAGTGGTAGAAAAAGACATGACGTGGGTTTTTTGTGAAATCAACTTTTAATGGTCCTTTTTTTGGGAAACTCTTGAAACGATGTCTATTTTGGAAGTACTTTATTGAAGTTTAAAAACTTTGGGATGCTTACACCTCAGTACCATGTCATTACATTACCACCAGTCTTATGTAGTTAAGAAATGTTTTCCGCTGTAATTTATTGCATACTGCTAGATCATTAGGTGCACTGCATCATAATTGTCATGTACGGGGGTGTATGTAGCCTTGAGTTACATGTCCCAACGCTTTAGTCACTGTCCCATCCCAAGCGAGGGTTGAGGGTGTCGCATATCCTTTACGGAAGATGGGCCTTGGGCCCCCTACCCTGGGTTAGACCAATATTGACTCATTCAATTACCCCACTAATTCCTCTCACGTGTACGCGTGTGGAATTTCATAATAATTATAATTTTATATATATATATATATATATATATACCCCACTTTACTCAAAGAAGGTATTTGAGACTCATGGGCTACCCTGCTAGCCCATTTATCATCTCGCTTGTCGTTTCCAGTTACCAAGGAGTGGAAATTTTAAAACTAGAAAAACATGTGTATGTTACCCTGTAACCATCACCACATTCTCTTCCCGTCACATCATTTAGTCAGGTGATGATGACTAGCAGTCCTTACCTTTCTTCGTTTCCCTGGCCCTTCTCATTCTTTCATCTTCCCTCCAATCCTTCCTTGTCTTTTACACGTTCTTGAGTTCCCACAGCTTCGACCTCCCTACTCTATGATTCTTGGCTTGCAATCTTCCTTCTTTTCCCCTTTTCATTTGTTCATTCATCGCAACAATGGCCCTGTGAAATGTATCTCAAACCCCTACTCACAACCAATCTCCCTAATATGAACCCGCGGGAATGAAATCCCTTGAACCCACAATCAATTTGAAAACTCCCAAGAAAGCCAAAATCAAGCCAATAGATGGAGAACCTAGACCCGATGAGAACTCGTTTCAAGAACCTAGATTATATTAAAATCTAGACCCATTGAAGAACCCGTCCCAAGAACCCAGATTACAAAGGAGGAACGCCACAAAGGTTGTGATTGACCTTTGATAAGTTCAAAAGTTCAATTAAGAACAAGAGGAGTAAAACTCAACTCACAATGAATAAATTCATCAAATTTCATAAACTTCATTAATCTGATTAGAATGAGGTTACATAGAGTATTTAAAGCAAAACCTAATGAAACCCTAGCCAAAATAAACCCCCATCTTCCAAAAGTGCCCCTGGATGAACAGTGCCTCGGCTACAGTGCCAATGATGGGAACCAAGATGGGTCAAGTCTTAAAGATCATTTGCAACTTCCAGATGGGCCAAGAAGATCAATGAGAAAATGCAAGGATTGATGTAATCCATTTGGGACAAGTTTAGCAAGAGCCCAACATTCAAGATGGGGCTTGAAGGATGAAGATCCAATTTTAATTCATTTGATCAGCTACGGAAGAGGGCAACGACAAGACTTAAAGGCTTTGGACTCTTGAAGGGTTTCAACTTATTTAATTCATTTAAAGAACTTATTTTATTAGTTTATAATAATTGAGTTTATTATGGACTTAAGGGAGCCTATGCAAAGGCATGTTGGGAAAGTTATTATTTTATTGAACTAGGGTTAGGGTTACTGTAGCCGAGTACTGTAGCACGGCACTGTAGCCGCGGCACTGTTCATCCAGGGGCACTTTTGGAAGATGGGGGTTTATTTTGGCTAGGGTTTCATTAGATTTTGCTTTAAATACTCTATGTAGCCTCATTCTAATCAGTTTATGAAGTTTATGAAATTTGATGAATTTATTCATTGTGAGTTGAGTTTTACTCCTCTTGTTCTTAATTGAACTTTTGAACTTATCAAGGTAAATCACAACCTTTGTGGCGTTCCTCCTTTGTAATCTGGGTTCTTGAGACGGGTTCTTCAACGGGTCTAGATTTTAATATAATCTAGGTTCTTGAAACGGGTTCTCATCGGGTCTAGATTCTCCATCCTTGACTTGATTTTTGGCTTTCTTGAGGAGTTTTCAAATTGATTGTGGGTTCAAGGGAATTCATTCCCACGGGTTCATATCATTTGGTATTCAGAGCAAGGTTTCCAATCAGGTCTGATTCTATCTTTTAATTTTAGTATCCTTAAATTTAATTCTAGGGCTTCATTGTTCTAGGGTTGCCAAAAAAAAAAAAAATTGAAACAAAAAGTAGGCTGCCGAAATTCTTAGGGTTTTGGGTTTGGCTGAAATTTGCATCACCTAGGGTTTCAAAATTCTAGGGTTTCCTGCATCTCTAAGTTTGTCAATTGCTTGGAGTGTCGTTCCATTGATTCTTTTCTATTTCATTGTCCATGTTTGTTTGTTTGAATTCAATTGGTTGGTTTTCACAATTGAATATTGCTGTTTGTGGATGAATTAGAGAAAAGAAAAGAAAGGAAAAGAAAAGAAAAGAAAAGAAAAGAAAGGAAAGGAAAAGAAAAGAAAAGAAAATTCCAAAAAAAAAAAAAAAAAGAAGAAGTTGAAGAGAAGAGAAGGTTGCATATTCAAAGTTGCTACATAGTTACAACAATGAGAAAGAAAGAAATTTGTTGATTGAACCTTATCATCAAAGGGGCTGCTGCATACATCACTCAAGTTGGTATCTTGTCTTATTGCTACTCTTTCATTCGTATAACTTCATTGATTCTCGTGTCATTTTTATTCCTTCATGTTTCTCTTGTTCTTGTTTCCTGAATCTAATTACTAGTTGGGATAAAACAAGGTTGCCTTGTCTTGATTGAGTTCATTTAGTTCTGAAAGAACTTGAGTGGAAAAACTATTGAGGTAAAAGGCAAGAGAGTGTGAGACTATTATCGGGAAAAAGCCATTAAGAGTGAAACACGAGTAGAGTGTCATTATTCGAGTTGAAACACGTAAGGGAGTGTGTGAGGTTTTCTTTTTTACCACTAACATTCTTCTGTGCAGCACCTTCTAATGTCTCATCGGAGTAGCTCATCACCAAGGGGGCGAGTAGATAACTCATCCTTTGTGTTGCATGCCATGCAACATGAGTTTGAGCGGTTGAACTTGGTGTTAGGTGAAGTGAGGAATAGCATGGATAATCAAGAAGCAATGGTTAGAAATCTGCAAGCAGAGAAAGATAGGAGGCGACATGAGCCTAATATTAAGAATGGGTATGAGAATGGAGAGTATGGTGAGGATGAGGAAGTGCTAACATCTGAAGTTGGATTGGGTAGACATAGAAGAGTTAGGCATGGAAGAGGCCTTAGGGCAAACTCAGGGGGTCGAGATAGAGTAGATAAGAACCTTGGAAGCATCAAAATGAAAATACCATCATTCCAAGGTAGAACTGACCCTGAAGTTTATTTAGAGTGGGAGAAAAGAATAGAGTTGGTGTTTGATTGTCATAATTACTCTGAGCAGAAAAAGATGAAGTTGGCTGTAATTGAGTTCACTGATTATGCGATTATTTGGTGGGATCAATTAGTATCCAATAGGAGGAGGAATTTTGAGAGGCCTGTAGAAACATGGAGAGAGTTGAAAGCTATCATGAGGCGGAGATTTGTACCTAGCCACTACTATAGAGACCTCTACAAAAATTACAAAATCTTATACAGGGGTCTAGGAGTGTAGAGGACTACCATAAGGAGATGGAGGTGGCTATGATTCGGGCTAATGTAGTGGAGGATCGGGAGGCCATAATGAAAAGATTTTTGAGGGGGTTGAATAGGGAGATAGCCAATGTAGTTGAGTTGCAACATTATGAGGAGGTAGAGGACATAGTGCACATGGCTATGAAGGTGGAGAGACGGCTAAAAGGAAAGGGTACATCAAGGTATACTTCGGTTTCTAGTACTTCTTGGAAACCAAAGTGGGACAAAAATGATCAAGTTGTAGCAAAGGAGAAGACCGAACCACCAAAGGGAAAAGATTTGGGTGAGGCTGAAACCTCAAGAAAAAGTGAGAATGAGCTTAATAGTAAGAGTGAAGGTGACAGTGAAAGTGAGATTGTGCTGAAAAGAAAGAGTGAATGTGAGATTGAGAAGAAAAGAAACAGTGAGACCGAAATGGAGAAAGACAGAAAAATGAGAGAGAAAAAAGAAGAGGGTGAGACTAAAACCTTAAGCAAAAGAGAGAATGAGTTGAAAAGTAATTATGAAAAAGAGAGTGAAAAAGAAAAAGAGAGTGGAAAGAAAAGAGAGTGTGAAGAAAGTGAGAGAAAAACAAAGAGAAAAGTGAGTTTTTGTGCTAAGGCGAGTCTTAATCCTAACGGACTTGACGTATGTTTGCCTAGTATTGTTGTCTCTTTGTTGCAGGGATATGAGGTCATGTTTCCTAGTGGTGTCTTTTGTGGATTGCCACCTTTTAGGGAGATAGAGCACTACATTGATTTTATACCAGGTGCGACAATTCTTAATCGACCTTTCTTGGAAAAACAAGAGTCATTGACACACTTAAAGGGACAAGGTAAGTTGTTGACTAGAATGCATACTAAGCGGGAGGATTGTATTGAGACTTTTCCTCATGTATTCAAATACACACAAGGTATGAAAAATTTTGTGGTTGATGCTTTACCAAGAAGGTATGTCCTTGTCTTCATTTTAGATGCGAAATTGTTGAGATTTGAATATGATAAAGAATTGCATGCTAATAATGATGACTTTGCTAGTGTGTATAGAACATGTGAGAATGCATCTTTTGGTAAGTTCTATAAACTAGATTGGTACTTGTTTAGAATGAATAGATTTTGTGTGCCTACTAGTTTTATGCGTAAGTTGCTTGTGTGTGATGGACATGCTGGTTTGTTGGGTAACCATGGTGTAAGGAAAACTTTTGTTGTGTTGCATGACTGTTTGTGGGAATACCATTTGCCATTCAAAGACTTGTTGCACGAACGTTTGTGGAAGTATCATTTGTCATTCATTGATGTATTGCATGAACATTTGTGGGAGTATCATTTGCCATACATTGACGTGTTGCATGAACGTTTGCGGGAGTATCATTTGCTTTTCATTGAGTTTGCATATAATTGGAGTGGTCATTCTCGTGAAAATAAGATTTCAGACATGTTGCATAAACGTTTATGGGAGTATCATTTGCCATTCATTGACTTGTTGCATGAACGTTTGCGGGAGTATCATTTGCCATTCATTGACTTGTTGCATGAATGTTTGCGGGAGTATCATTTGCCATTCATTGAGCATGCATATTGGAGTGGTCATTTTGGTTCGAGGAAAACTTTAGATGTACTTCATGAACATTTGTGGGAGTATTGTTTGCCATTCATTGAGTTTACATATAATTGGAGTGTTCATGCTACTACTAAATTTTCACCAATTGAAATTGTTTGTTTACTTAATCAATTTCCTCCTTCAGATTTAAAGTCTTTACTAGTTGATGACATGAGTAGCTTGGATGGACTATTCCAAATTCTTAAACAAATTAATGAAAATGCATATGTAATGGATCTTCCAGGTAAGTATCATGTTTCTACTATTTTCGATGTTACTAACAATTTTCCCTTTGATCCAGGTGGAGATTCGAGGTCGAATCATTTTGAGGAGAGGGGGAATGATGGGAACCAAGATGGGTCTAGTCTTAAAGATCATTTGCAACTTCCAGATGGGCCAAGAAGATCAATGAGAAAATGCAAGGATTGATGTAATCCATTTGGGACAAGTTTAGCAAGAGCCCAACATTCAAGATGGGGCTTGAAGGATGAAGATCCAATTTTAATTCATTTGATCAGCTACGGAAGAGGGCAACGACAAGACTTAAAGGCTTTGGACTCTTGAAGGGTTTCAACTTATTTAATTCATTTAAAGAACTTATTTTATTAGTTTAGAATAATTGAGTTTATTATGAGAAGGACTTAAGGGAGCCTATGCAAGGGCATGTTGGGAAAGTTATTATTTTATTGAACTAGGGTTAGGGTTACTGTAGCCGAGTACTGTAGCACGGCACTGTAGCCGCGGCACTGTTCATCCAGGGGCACTTTTGGAAGATGGGGGTTTATTTTGGCTAGGGTTTCATTAGGTTTTGCTTTAAATACTCTATGTAGCCTCATTCTAATCAGATTATGAAGTTTATAAAATTTGATGAATTTATTCATTGTGAGTTGAGTTTTACTCCTCTTGTTCTTAATTGAACTTTTGAACTTATCAAAGGTAAATCACAACCTTTGTGGCGTTCTTCCTTTGTAATCTGGGTTCTTGAGACGGGTTATTCAACGGGTCTAGATTTTAATATAATCTAGGTTCTTGAAACGAGTTCTCATCGGGTCTAGATTCTCCATCCTTGACTTGATTTTGGCTTTCTTGGGGAGTTTTCAAATTGATTGTGGGTTCAAGGGAATTCATTCCCACGGGTTCATATCAGCCGCGCTACAGTAACTCGGCTACAGTAACCCTAACCCTAGTTCAATAAAATAATAACTTTCCCAACATGCCCTTGCATAGGCCCCCTTAAGTGCTTCCCATAATAAACTCAATTATTCTAAACTAATAAAATAAGTTCTTTAAATGAATTAAATAAGTTGTAACCCTTCAAGAGCCCAAAGCCTTTAAGTCTTGTTGTTGCCATCTTCCATAGCTGATCAAATGAATCAAAATTGGATCTTCATCCTTCAAGCCCCATCTTGAATGTTGGGCTCTTGCTAAACTCGTCCCAAGTGGATTGCATCAATCCTTGCATTGTCTCTGTGATCTTTAAGACTAGGCCCATCATGGTTCCCATCATTCCCCCTCTCCTCAAAAGGATTTGACCTCGAATCTCCACCTTGGTTCCCATCATTCCCCCTCTCCTCAAAAGGATTCAACCTTGAATCTCCACCTGGATCAAAGGGAAAAATGTTAGTAACATTATCATTAATTTCATATGCAATATCATTAATTTGTTCAAGAATTTGAAAAAATCCATCCAAGCTACTCCTGTCGTCAACATGTAAAGGCATTAAATCAAAAGGAGTAAATGGATTAGGGCTATAAACAATTGCGAAAGGAGAATATAAAGTGGTAGTATGCATGGTCCTATTATATGCAAACTCTATAAATCTATCCACAACCATAAAAATAGAATCTCTACTTCTTTCTTTCCTAGGCAGCCCCAAAACAGAGTCCATATATGCAAACTCAATGAAACGCAAATGATACTCCTGTAAACGTTCATGCAACAAGTCAATGTATGACAAATGATACTCCCACAAACGTTCTTGAAACACACCTAAAGCTTTTCTTACACCAAAATGACCATTCCAATTATATGAAAACTCAATGAATGGCAAGCAATACTCCAACAAACGTTCATGCAACATGTTAATGAATGACAAATGATACTTCCACAAACGTTCATGTAACACATCAATGAAAGGCAAATGATACTCCCACAAACATTTGTGTAACACATTGATGAATGGCAATTGATACTTCCACAAACGTTCATGCAACACGTCATTGAAAGGAAAATGATATTCCCACAAATGTTCATGCAACACGTCATTGAAAGGCAAATGATATTCCCACAAATGTTCATGCAACACAACAGAAGTCTTCCTTACACCAAAGTTACCCAACAAACCAGCATGTCTATCACACACAAGCAACTTATGCATAAAACTAGTAGGTACACAAAATCTAATATTTCTAAACAAGTACCAATCTAGTTTATAGAACTTACCAAAAGATGCTTTCTCACATGTCCCATACACACTAGCAAAGTCATCATCATTAGCATGCAATCCCTTATCATATTCAAATCTCAACAATTTTGCATCTAAAATGAAGACAAGGACATACCTTCTTGCTAAAGTATCACCCACAAAATTTTTCATACCTTGTGTGTATTTGAATACATGAGAAAAAGTCTGAACACAATCCTCCCGCTTAGCATACATTCTAGTCAACAACTTACCTTGTCCCTTTAAATGTGTCAATGACTCATGTTTTTCCAAGAAAGGTCGGTTAGGAATTGTCGCACTGGCACAAAATCAATGTAGTGCTCTATCTCCCTATTAGGTGGCAATCCACTAAATACACCACTTGGAAACACGACCTCATATCCCTGCAACAAAGAGACAACAATACTAGGCAAACATACGTCAAGTTCGTTAGGATTAAGACTTGCCTTAGCATAAAAACTCACTTTTCTCTTTGTTTTTCTCTCACTTTCTTCACACTCTCTTTTCTTTCCACTCTCTTTTTCTTTTTCACTCTCTTTTTCCCTTTCACACTCTTTTTTCTTTTCACTCTCTTTTTTTCTGTCACTCTCTTTTTCTTCATCTTTTTTTGTACTCTCGACCTCATAATTATTTTTCAACTCATTCTCTCTTTTGCTTGAGGTCTTAGTCTCACCCTCTTCTTTTTTCTCTCTGATTTTTCTCTCTTTCTCCATTTCGGTCTCACTATTTCTTTTCTTCTCAATCTCATCTTCACTCTTGCTTTTCAGCTCAATCTCACTTTCACTTTTACTCTCACCTTCACTCTTGCTTTTCAGCTCATTTTCACTTTCACTCTTCCATGTTTGCTCAATCTCCTTTTCACTTTTTCTTTTTTGATCACTCTCACTTTTACTCTTTCTTTTTTTATCACTCTCATTTTCACTCTTTCTGTTTTGAGCAACCTCACATTTCAGCTTCAATTGATTCCCATGGACCTGTATTGGAGTTAAAGGAGCAAGTTTGATTGTTTTTCCATCTTTTTCAAAACTGTACATGTTCCTTAACCCATCATGGATCACCTTCCTATCATACTGCCATGGCTTCCCCAACAAAATATGACTAGCATGCATAGGCACTACATCACAAAGCACCATATCCTGGTATTTCCCAATTGAAAAAGAAACTAGCACTTGCTTATTTACCCTAACCTCCCCACAATCACTCAACCAGTGCAACATGTATGGTCTAGGGTGTTTCAAGGTACGTAAATTCAATTTCTCAACTAAAGTAGTGCTAGCCAAATTAATACAACTCCTCAAATCAATGATCATACTACATACCTTGTTGTTGATGTGGCATCTAGTATGAAAAATATTCTCACTCTTCTGCTCTATATCATCCATCTTAATTTTTGTATTGAGTGCATGCCTGGTAACAAGAGAATCACCATACTCTTCATTCTCATACCCATTTTCAACACTAAACTCGGGACGCCTCCTATCTCTCCTGCCATGAAGATTTCTAATCACCACATCTTGATGATCCATCCTATCCCTCACTTCACCCAACACTAAGTTCAACTTCTCAAACTGTTGTTGCATGACTTGTAACACAAAGGATGTGTTATCTACCATCTCCTTTGGTGATGAGTCACTCCTATGAGACATCATAATGTGCTGCACAAAAAGAATGTTAGTGAAAAACCTCACACACTCCCTTACGTGTTTACACTCAAATAATGACACTCCACTCGTGTGTAACTCTGAATTGGCTTTTTACTCGATAATAATCTCACACTCTCTTGCCTTTTACCTCAAGAGTTTTCCCACTCAAGTTCTTTAAGAACTAGTTGAACTAAATCAAGACAATACAACCTTGTATTATCCCAACTAGTAATTAGATCCAGGAAACAAGAACAAGATAAACATGAAGGAATAAAAATGACACGAGAATCAATGAAGTTATACGAATGAAAGAGTAACAATAAGACAAGATACCAACTTGAGTGATGTATGCAGCAGCCCCTTTGATCATAAGGTTTAATCAACAAATTTCTTTCTTTCTCTTTGTTGTAACTATGTAGCAACTTTGAATATGCTACCTTCTCTTTTCTTCATCCTCTTCTTTTTTTTTTCTTTTTTTTTTTCGAATTTTCTTTTCTTTTCTTTTCCTTTCCTTTCCTTTCTTTTCTTTTCTTTTCTCTAATTCATCCACAAACAGCAATAGTCAATTTTGAAAGAGAAAATATACTTACAACCGTGAATTGCGTAACCGTGGCGTAATCACTTTGAAAAAAATGAATAAAACATGGGACCCACATGAAAAAAATTAATTTTTTAATAGTGGACTCCACTCTTTTTCAAAGCGATTACGCGGCGGTTACGCACTTCACGGTTGTATGTAGAATTACTCATTTTGAAATCCAACCAATTGAATTCAAACACACGAGCATGGACAATGAAGAAGAAGAGAATCAATGGAACGATACTACAAGCAATTGACAAACTTAGAGATGCAGGAAACTCTAGAATTTTGAAACCCTAGGTTATGCAAATTTCAGCCAAACCCAAAACCCTAAGAATTTCGGCAGCCTACTTTTTGTTTCTATTTTTTTTTTTGGCAACCCTAGAACAATGAAGCCCTCGAATTAAATTTAAGGATGCTAGAATTAAAAGATAGAATCAGACCTGATTGGAACCCTTGCTCTGAATACCAAATGATATGAACCCGCGGGAATGAAATCCCTTGAGCCCACAATCAATTTGAAAACTCCCAAGAAAGTCAAAATCAAGCCAATAGATGGAGAACCTAGACCCGATGAGAACTCGTTTCAAGAACCTAGATTATATTAAAATCTAGACCCATTGAAGAACCCGTCCCAAGAACCCAGATTACAAAGGAGGAACGCCACAAAGGTTGTGATTGACCTTTGATAAGTTCAAAAGTTCAATTAAGAACAAGAGGAGTAAAACTCAACTCACAATGAATAAATTCATCAAATTTCATAAACTTCATTAATCTGATTAGAATGAGGCTACATAGAGTATTTAAAGCAAAACCTAATGAAACCCTAGCCAAAATAAACCCCATCTTCCAAAAGTGCCCCTGGATGAACAGTGCTCGGCTACAGTGCCGCGCTACAGTAACTCGGCTACAGTAACCCTAACCCTAGTTCAATAAAATAATAACTTTCCCAACATGCCCTTGCATAGGCCCCCTTAAGTGCTTCCCATAATAAACTCAATTATTCTAAACTAATAAAATAAGTTCTTTAAATGAATTAAATAAGTTGTAACCCTTCAAGAGCCCAAAGCCTTTAAGTCTTGTTGTTGCCATCTTCCATAGCTGATCAAATGAATCAAAATTGGATCTTCATCCTTCAAGCCCCATCTTGAATGTTGGGCTCTTGCTAAACTCGTCCCAAGTGGATTGCATCAATCCTTGCATTGTCTCCGTGATCTTTAAGACTAGGCCCATCATGGTTCCCATCACTCCCTCTATCTTGGAGTCTTCATCCATGAAAGACATTCCTCGTTTCGAAGGCTTCAGGTGGCGTTCCACCCTCTCTCCCAAGGATTTGTTGAATCTACACAACTCTTACGGAATCCCAGATTCAATACTCCTTGAACTTCCTTGCCGTGGTTGTATTGATGAAGAAAGGTTTGCCAAAAATGTTGCTCTACTTGTCTGTGCCCTCATGCACGGTTTATAATTTCCTTTTCGTCGCCCAATATGCAACGTTCTTGATCTTCTAAAGTTGGCCCCTATGTAACTTCACTCTCATACATGGTGAGGTCTTCTCTATTCTTGCATTGTGTTCCGTTTGGTCTTGGAGCCAGCTCGGGAAGAATACCCATAATTAATTGCCCTAGAGTTCTTGGCTTTTTATTCTTTAAAGAGCTCTCCAGGCAACATTTATAACTTTGGATCAAAGACAAGCACTTGGCTTGTTTTGAGAGTAGCCATTCAAATGCCAAGCAATGGACAATGAAGTTTTTCTTCATTTCTAGTGTAGGTTGGAAATTTCCTCACTCAGAGGCCGCGTGATGGGAGTTTTCTATTAGAGCCACCTGGGGTAAGGTCCTAGATGACAAAGGTCTGGCAGCGGCTTTACCCCCTTTGTCTGAAAGGGAGCAATCCCGTGTCGACATGGTTGCTGCCTCGATGGCTAAACATGAGGATGAGATTTGGACCAAGGTCCTTCTGTCGCATGCCAACATTGACCGCTTCTTGGTGATGCCCGATCGTTCGAAAGTTTGTGGTCACCTTTTTTTAACCAAAGTTGTCACGTCATCCTCCACAAAAAGGCCTCCTTTTGAGTCTGAAGACTCCTAGGAAACATCCCCACCTTGCTACTATAGGTACACGATCTCCTAGAGCTAGAGGGGGTGTTGGGGATGTTAGGGATGACGCCTTCCTTGTACACCAGCCTCGTAGCACCCCGCTTTCTATGATCCCCCTCTCACCATCCCATACACCTTCTCCAGGTCTCGACAACCTCAACTGCTTGATGGCTCAAGCCCTTTTTGACCTAGCGATAGCTTTTGACTTTGACCTTCTTCCTCAAAAATTTGATTCGGTATTTAGTCTGGCGTTTGAATTCCCAAGCCTTAAAGTTCTTGATTTACCAGCAGGAGGCACGAGGTAAACTTGGATGTAGATGCCGCTTTTTCTTTGGGTCTTGGTGAGCTGGCAGCCTCAGGGGCACTCAGAGTAGCAAGGTTGGCCAGATTTAGTAGGATGATACCATGGGCAACCAGGGCGACGATCAAGATGAGAAGTTGATCAAGGAGCATCAAAAGGAGTATGGGGACAAAAGTTTGACTCCTTGCTCATTGCCCACTACTGTCTCAGGTGGAGAGACTCCTCCACTTGACTTGGGAGCTAGCGGAGATCGGGTTTCCATTCCTCTTTTGGGGATGACATTGAGTCCTCTCCTTTTAAGGAGGGTGTTTCTGTGAGGGACATCGAGATTAAGGTGGTTGTCTGGGAGGATGTAGAAGTTGTGGGCATCGATGTTGTTCACCCAGGGGAGGACTTCGGCGATGCTCCTGGGATTAGGATGGGCTCGACAACAGCGTACGGCTATGCTTTCTTCCTTGGCCCCCATCATTGTCTTGGATTGAGGGTGATGTAGAGGGGCTAGAAAGTCTTCCCCCCCTCCCCCTCTCTAATCTTGCTACAGATGAAACCGTTAGCCACATGGACGACCGGCTATGAAATTTTTTGTTTGTAGGGCATTGATGATTTGGCGGCATGGATCATGGCAGATCATGCCAATTTAGAGGAGGAAGTTCGTTCTAAGTGTGTCTTCGCATTCTACGTGAAGAGGGAATTCGAGAAATGGAAGACTGAGAGGGATGAGTTGGAAGTTCTTCTTAACAGGCGGATGGTTATGCGCACTCACTGGTAGGCGACTTGGAGATCTTTCATGACAAAGTGCTTAGTCTCCACGACGAGCTTCGTCGTGCTAGGGAGGTCGGCGCCCAGAGCAACCTTACGCTGTGATTGCTAGGGTTAGGGCGTGACTCCGCCTGTGCGCAACTTTCGCTTGTCAAGGGGGCGTTAGAGTCAGAGTGCGATTCCACTCACACTCGACTTTTCGCCCTTAAAGAGGAGCTAGATTCTTCCAGGATTTGTCCAGTTCCCAACAGCGTTGCTATGAACTTGGAGAGGCACTGGTGGCTTCAAAGGAGGGTAGGCAAAGAGATAATGTTGACCTCTCCGAGGGACGTGGCTCTTTAGAAGAGCTGACTAAACGGCACAAGGTATACAAGAAGAATCAAACTGAAACAGATGAGCAATAGAGAAAGCATGGTGAAACACTTCTTAACCTGGATACCAAACTGAAGAAGCACACTAAGTAGGTGGAGAAGTTGGAATCTGACTTGGCTGCTGCTAGGGGGAGCTTATTTGCCTCTCCCCTCAGCTGACATTTGCGTGGGGCATCATGGATCGTGCTTTTAGCTATGGTTATGAGGTGGGTGTGTTGCAGCTTAGGTCACACTTGCTAGCCAACCCCCGCTCTGACATCAAGATTTGGAGATGTTTAAGCTTGATGCGGCATCGTTTTAGTTTGTCGACACCTTTGGTCGGGACACCATGCCCAACACTTTTGACGACTCTTGCCCATCTCCACCTTCCGATGGTCCTAGTTCTTAGCTTTCTTGTTTCCTGAACTTTGTGCATACTTTTGGGTAATAGTTGGTTTCATCGTGCAAACACTGTAATCATTTCTGCATTGTACAAAGTGTGAACATTTACTTGATTTTGGCTTTTCATCGTATCGCTATTTGTTTTGATGTTGTGGGGCCTGAATAGTATGTAAGGCCATTCCCCTTAGTCTCATGATTTACAAGACGTTTGACTTGTTCCTTGCTTGCCGTGAGGGTCATGGGGTCTCTTGACCTTCGCGCCCTTTTTTGTAGCCACTGTGAGTTTTTGGACTCGTCATTGGTGGTTGGGGTTGCACGGTCTCTTGACCTCCGTGCCCTTTTTTGTGGTCACTGCAAGTCGTTGGACTTGTTACTAGTGTTTAAGGGTTGGGTGGTCTCTTGACGTCCGCACCCCTTTTTCGTGGGCACCACAAGTATTTGGACTTGTTATGGGTGTTTAAGGGGTCGTGGGATCTCTTGACCTCCGCACCTTTTTTCGCAGGCACCGCAAGTCTTTGGACTTGTCATTGGTGCTTAAGGGGTCGCGTGGTTTCTTGACTTCCGTCCTTTTTCGTGGGCACGCATGTCTTTGGACTTGTCACTGGTGTTTAAGGGTTGCATGGTCTCTTGACCTCCACGCCCTTTTTCACAGGCACTGCAAGTCTTTGGACTTGTCATTGATGTTTAAGGGTCGCATGGTCTCTTGACCTCTGATCCCTTTTTCGTAGGCACTGCAAGTCTTTGAACTTGTCATTGGTATTTAAGGGCCGCGTGGCCTCTTGACTTCTACGCCCTTTTTCACAAACAACTTGAGACACCAATGGTCCAGAACAGAAACCTTTATTCATTATGGAAAAGAATCATGAGCTTAATGGGAGAGTTTTGACATAAACTCAAGAGTAAAATTTATTCAAGAATTCTACGTTCAAGGGGTGTTGCAATTCCCTATCTTGGGTGTCCTTTAAGTGGTATGCTCCAGGTCTAGGATTGGCAATTACCACGTATAGTCCATCCCATCGGGGGCCGAGCTTGCCCTCTTCCTTCGTTGTGACCCCGCTTTCCCTTAGCACCAGGTCGCCTATCTTAAATGTCCTAGGTCTAACTCTCGTGTTGAAGTAGTGCTCTACCCTTTTCTTGTCAAGTATCGTTATGAATTCAATCACTTCTCTTTCTTCATCTAGGGGGATCTAGGGGGTCAAGGTGTTCTTCCCGGGCTTTATCATTCTCGGGCGCGTTGAAATGGTAGGTGCGGTAACTTGCAAGCAAACTTCCACGGGGGAAACGGCTTCACTCCCATGGGCCAAGGCGAATGGGGTATCTCTTATTGGGGTCTTCACTGTGGTCCCAGTAGGCCCATAATACCCCTGGCAGTTCTTTTGCTCATTCCAATCTCTTGTCCGTAAGTTTCTTCTTTAGAATTCCTAGCAATGCTTTGTTTGTGGCCTTCGCCTATCCATTTGCTTGTAGGTGTCCTGGAGACGAATATTTGACTTGTATCCTTAATTCGGCACACCAGTCTCGGTAGTGCTCTAAATCAAATTGCTGCCCGTTATCTAAGACTATGCTTTATAGGATTCCGTATCGACAAAAGTCGCTTTTCCACAAGAATTTGGTCATGGCTCTGGTCGTGATGGTTGGCAAAGGCTCCACTTCCGCCCACTTCGTAAAGTAGTCCAGTACTACGATCATGAGTTTGACTCCACCCTTCCTTGGCGGGAAGGGCCCAACTAGTTCAACCCCCCATTGGGAAAATGGCCAGGGGCCAATCATGGAAGTCAGCTTTTCTGAGGGGCGTGTGATACTGGTGCGTACATCTGACACTTGACACACTTTTTTGCAAATTCTTCAGCGTGTCTGAGTGTATTGGGCCAATAGTATTTTGCCCTTACAACTTTTCTGGCTAATGCCTTTCCCCTAAAGTGGTTTATGCATATCCCTTCATGTATTTTGCTAAAATGTAATGTGCTTCTTGCAGTAGGATGCATCGTAGTAGAGGGGTAGTGAAACCCCTCTTCTAAAGGATCTCATCCACCTTCATGAACCTTGCCACCCTTCTTCTTACCTCTCTTGCCTCTTCTTTCCCCTCGGGGAGTTCGCCTGCGTCCAAGTACTTGACAATATCGCCGGCCCATTCGAACTTATTGCCGCCTACAATGTAGACTTCTAGTCATATTTTTGGGACTTCTATTACTCTTCTCTCGGCTTTCTAGGGGAGGGGGGAGTCCTCCATGCCCGAGGTTGTACACACTAGCTTGTCCGCCATGGCGTTATTTTCACTAGGCACTTTTGTTATGCGAAAGTAGGAGAATCGTTCGAGCGCCTCCCAGACTTGGTTAAGTTATTTCTTTAGTTTTTCTCCCTTTGTGACCTATGTTCCGAGCACTTGGTTGACTATTACATGTGAGTCTGACTTTACCTCAACCTCGGTCACCCCCAATGCTTTGACCACTGAGAGTCCTACTACAATTGCTCATATTCCGCTTCATTATTGGTGGTTTTGAATGTGAGTCTTGCCATGCAGCGATGTTCTTGCCCTTCGTCGTTAATTATGTGGATTCCCACCCCCTCTGCTAGCATGACAAGGGGAGCCATCCACAAAAAGGCTCCTGGTTTCCATGTTAGGGCGGCGACCACTTCTGGTGGGAAACCAGATAATTGCAACTAAGTTTGCCAATGCATGCCATTTTACGGCTTTTCTTGGCAAATATTCAATGTCAAACTCACTGAGCTCGATTGACCATCCTACTAATCTCCCCAAGCTGTCTAGTCTTTGCAATACCTTTGCTAGCGGGCTCTCTGTGAGTACCTTGATGGAGTGGGCCTGGAAGTATGAGTGCAACCTCCTGGCCGCTGTCACCAAAGAAAACGCCAATATTTCTACTCATGGATACCTGACTTCTGCTCTTATTAAGGCATGGCTTGTAATACATTGACAGTTGTGCTACCCCTTCCTCCTTAACGAGGACACCTGAAAAGGCATGGAGGGATACTACTAGATATGTATAAAGTGTGTCTCCTTCTGTAGGTTGCCTCAAAAGTGGCGGGTTGGTCAAATGCTGCTTCAGTTTTTGGAAAGCGTGGTCACATTCTTCATTCCAGGGGTGTACCTTCCGTAATACCCTAAAGAAGGGGAAGCATTTATCTGTGGATCTAGATATGAACCTGTTCAAGGTCACTACTCTTCCCGCCAATCGTTGCTTGTCGTTAAGATTTTTAGGCGATTTCATGTTTATGATTGCTTCAGTTTTTTCCAAGAAGGCTTCAATTCCTCTTTCTGACATGATGAAACCTAGGAACTTACCTGGTTCAACGCCGAATGTGCATTTTGATGGGTTCAACTTCATCTTGTACTGTTGTAGTACTGTGAACGCTTCTTTTAGGTTGGCCAGACATTGGGCGGGTTCTTTGCTTTTGACTAGTATGTAGTCCACATAAACTTCCGTAGTCTGTCCTACTTAGTTTTAAACATCTGGTTCACCAACCTCTGATAGGTTGCCCCCACATTCTTTAGGCCAAACAACATGACTTGGTAGCAATACAACCTCTGGTATGTGATAAATGAGGTTTTCTCTTCATCTGCTGGGTGCATTCGGATTTGGTTTTAGCTTGAATAGACGTCCATATAGCTCAACATCTTGTGCCCTATCGTGGCGTCTACGATGACATCGATTTGCCGCAGGGGAAAGCTATCATTTGGGCAGGCTTTGTTTAGATTAGTGAATTCCATGCATATTCTCCACTTTCCATTCGTTTTTTTCACCAGGATGCCATTGGATAGCCATTCGGGGTAATGGGCTTCCTTAATGAATCTTGCAGTGAGCAGGCGTTCTACTTCCTCAAGAATGGCTATATATTTCTCTATGCTGAACGATCTTCTTTTTTGGTGCACCTTTCTGCACAGGGAGTGCATGCAAAGTTGGGCTCAATAATGTTGCTGCCGATCTTGGGCATATCCTCGTAACTCCATGCAAAGACGTCCTAGTGTTCTACTAATAGTTGCTTTAGAGCCTCTCGGGTTTTCGGGGGGATTTGAGTTCCGACCCGCATTATTGCGTTGGGGAGATCTGGGTATAGTGTTATGATCTCCAAGGGCTCATTCGCCTCTACTTGCTATAAGTTTTGCTCGTCCCTAGCCTCCACGCCCCTGTCCAAGAGGACTGGGAGGTGGGGGCAATGTAGCTTGGCCATTGTTGCCTACAATAATGCATATCTCTCCCCTTTTACTCCTCAGTTCCTGCACGTAACATTCTCGTGCTAGGGCATGCTCGCCTTGTACCTCTACCACTCTTCCTTTAGTTGGAAAGATCATTTTGAGGTGGTATGTGGAAGTAACCGCCTTTAGATTAATCAGGGTTGGTCGTCCTAGTATGACATTATACAAGGAGGGCGCCTTTACGATCAAGAAGTCGATCATGGTGGTGGCATCTCTTTTCTTGTCGTAAGACAGGGAGGGTAATGGCGCCTACCAGTTGAATGAAATCCCTAGAGAAGCTCTTTAGTGGTGTGGGGGACGATCGTAGCTTAGTGGCATCTCTGCCCATCTTTGCAAAAGCTTCCCAAAATAGTATGTATGTTTAACTTCCATTGTCAATAAGGATCTGCCTGGTAGTGTAATTACCAACCAAGAGGGTTACTACAAGCGCATCATCGTGAGGGTACAAGATTCCCTCACATTCTTCTTCCCCAAAGGAAATAGCCACGGAGGTGTCACATTTTTGGTGCTTGAATGGCCTGTCCGTTACATAGATTTCTTCATATCTCGCTCTTCGGGCATGTGCTCTCCTACTGGGCGAGGACGTGCCGCCCCCAGCAAATTCGTCCGTTACAGTCTTGATTTTGCCTAAGGGTGCCTTGTCTCTGTTGTTGTTTTGATGCGGGGCATTATGGGCATCTTCCCTAGCCGGACATCGCTTATCCGGGATGTTGCTTCTACGGAGGTGGTATCCTCTCTCGAGTCATCATTTGGGCTTTTCCTGTTCTGCAAGCATCCGCTCAAGCTCTCATGTGCCCGCCAATTCAGACACTCTTTTCTTCATGGTCATGCAATTTCCTGTCCAGTGTAGGTCCGTTTCGTGATATTTACAATAGTGCTTGTCGGTTCTGGGCTGGTGGTGCTCTGTTCCTGATTCTTCCTTCCCTTGTATGTTCAAATTATTATGGATAAGTTGGGTGTTATGTTCCAATTGCCTCTCACGCCTCTTGTTTTGGTGGTGCGGTGCAGCTTTCCTGTCCCTTTTATGCTCCTCTTTCAAGTCCTCCTTCCTTGGTTCTACAGTAGCCTACAATGTATTTTCAGCACTGACGAAGTCATTAGCCCAATCCATAAACTCCCTCAAGGTAGAGGGGGTTTTCCTAGCCAGCTCAGCCATAAATGGGTGCTGGGCCAGATTTTGCCCAATAGGGTGGCCAGGGTAATCTCCTCCCTCGTCTTGATTGTCTGTCGTCAACCTTTTTTTTATTAAAATGGGTGGCGTATGTCTTCAAGCTCTCTTCTTCTCTTTGTTTGACAGTCAGGAGGTATGTTGCAGCCTTCTGCTAGGCATAAATTGTGTTAGGAACTGTTTGGCCATCCTCTTGCCATTCCCCTCAGGGTCAATGGAAAAGTTTGGCAGTCAATTTCTCTTGGGAAGCCATGAAGTGTGATATGCGCTTTGAAGTTCTCTAGGTGATCTACTGGGTCTTTGGACTCGTCATACATCTCTATTTCTGGCACTTTGAATTTCGTCGGGAGTGGTACAACCATTACTTCCCCGTTCTAGGCCAGATCCTTGCGGCTCAACAACTACTCCATCGAGAAAGATCCCCACATCTTTTTTGCCATCTCCTCGTACTTGACAACAAGACTATGCAGCTCGTCATATAGATTTTTCTTTTCCACCTCTATCGCATTCGTCACTCCATTACTATGTGCTTCTCCTTCCCCTTGTTTGCTATGGCTGGGCATGGTAGCGTCATTGAGTTCAACATTACAACACTTTAGTTCCTTGTTCTCTTACCTCAAGTTCTCCATGGCATCCATGTCGTCTTCAATTTTTATTCTGTTGCAGCTAATCGTGTTTCCATGTCTATGGGCGTAGCATCTGGGTCACAAGTTTCTTGAGAAAGCATTACAGTCAGCATGAGGGAACCACGTTGAAGCCCGATGAGAGACTAAAATCACCGTTTACAGAATCTCACAGACGTCGCCACTGTAAAGGACGTGCCCCACTACTAGCTGGGACAGTTCATTTGCAACTAGTACATCGACAGTAGTGTGTACTTGAGACACCTCTGATGTCTAAGTCAGCAACAAATGAGGGATAGTAATTTAAGAATGCTCAATCAGATCTATTAGGCGGTTACCTGCTGTCTGTATATATATGCATGGAGAATATTGGATGATTATTATCAGTCGATCAACTTTGCATAAGACTTAGCTACAATAAGGCTTATCCCAAATATGACAAAATTATCTAGTCACCATTCTATCTGTATCCATAACGCAAGGGTCTATCGCCCTAATAAACAGGATGGCTAGAGTTCACGATTCACAACTCTTTTGAATAGCTATCCCTTACGGAAGATGGGCCTTGGGCCCCTAATTTGAGCTAGACTAATATTGACTCATCCAGAAGGTTTTCCTTATTTTGTGCTCGCTCCATCTCATTTAAGCTCCGACAACTCGTCGATGCCTCGAGTGACATGAATGGTCTATTTGTTAATTTTGTTTCAACGTAAAACTAATGGTTTATGGAAAATTCCTTCTTCAAGTTATTTTACAAGAAAATAAATGCTTTTCTAGTATTTACTTGTCGGATGAGAATTTTTTTTTTAGTCCATTTTTTTGTTGTTTTGTGCATAAATTTTCTTATGTAAATATAACAAGAGTGATGTTAGGTACACGTTTTAAATGCACAAATTTTGTGCAAGTTTTTATAAAAATACAGTATTTATGCATCAACTTATACTTTTGCAATAAGCTTTTTAAACTCACTCTACTCACAAGTCAGTGTAGAGGACATATCATTCACTCTGTTGAAATTTCTCTTACAAATCAAATTATATTATGTTAATAGTAAAGAATGTATGTTTTCTATACTAACTTATAAATATATTTTTTTTTCACCTTTTATATTTTAAATAGGGTCAAATACAAAATTTGTGTATATGGTTGTTTAAAGTCAAATTGCTTCCTCACACATTTTAATTGAATTTTTTAGGCATTGTCTGGTTAGATGAGATGAGATGAGATGATAAATTTATAAATAGTAGTGAAATAATTTGTAAATAGTAGTGAGATTATTGAGTTAATATTTTTATGGGATTTCAGGAAATGAGAGAGAAAAAATTAAATAACAAAATTATAAAGTTAAAAGATGGTTAGAATATAATTTTTGTTTTAGAAATTGAAAAAGTTGAATTATTTTTTATTTGAAATTTTGAAAAAGTTATAACGATCAGGTAATGAAAAAGTTATAAAGTTGAAAGTTTGTTTTGGGTTTTAGGTAATGTTTGTATTTAAATGGTATTTGGATCTTGAGATGAAATAAGATGGAATGAGATGACATGAGATGGATTCAAATAAAACCAAAGCAGGCCTTACACTAGAGGCCCTGCATTTTCATTTCTAGAAAGAGAAGCTTCTCCTTCTCTCTAGAAAAGCTACTTATCATTTCCGAGTGTTTCCACCGTAGAGGAGGGGGGAGCCTTGGCTCCCATCCTCCTCTCCGTTACTTTTCTACTATTGATCTGTATATATTCATGCTAGTGTTTTTTTTATCTCTCCTTCCACCAGTTTGGTTTTTATTAGATCTACTGCACTCCGACGACCGACTATCGACACGCGCACACAACTCCCCAGTCATCGATCTATCGGGTGGGAAGCGGGACCGTGGCAAAAATCTCAGCCTGGGACGCACACACGTGGCTTGTTCCGCTTATGCCCATCATGCATGCTGTGCCATAAAACGTTCGTCAGCTACATGTGCCGTACCAGTAGATTCTTCATCTCAAAATCTTTTAGATTTATCCTACCCCATCTCACAATCACCGACGCGTAATCTCCATGCACCACCACAAATACATATAAAGAAACTTGACCCGCTGCAATCCTATCCATCAGATGACAGCCTCTATTGCCTTTAATATTCGCAAGATGGCTAATGCCACGGGAAATATGTAAAGATAATAAAAACGTTTATAATTCAATAATGCGGGCCTACGTGCCGCCTAAGATGGCAACAAGACAAGACAAAAACCAGTGTCATTTTCAGCATGATGTGAGCATGAAAGCTCCAATATGGACCATTCATTAATATAACCCAAAATTCATGGACCTCGCCCCTCCAGTGCATAAATTAAGCCATATACATACTCTCATAGTGTTGTTGGGGTCCCCCAACTAGCTCTTATTGAGTCTCAACTTCTGCAAATTATTAACCTATAAAGTAATTGCCTCATTTTGGGGTTATGATAGAAGTTTTTACATTGTAATTAACATTAAATTTATTTTCATCTGCTGAATTGCCAAGTCTATCTTTTTTATTATTATACTTCATTTTAGCATTATGATATAAGTCTTACATTGCATTAGATTTTCTTTTGTCCTATCTGCTGATTTCAACGCATATAACATGCTTATTTTAGACTAGATTTTGTCGCAAAAAAATAAAAAAAAATCGTTTTCATGGAATTATCCATTTGTCTTGTAATGCGCGCATGACCTTATTATTGTTATTTATTTGATAAGAATCTTGTGATAATTTTCGTTTTCATGGATTTATCCATTTGTCTTGTAATGAAAATGATAGTATGATTTTTAAATATGCTTACCAAATTTGTCTATTTATATATATTTTTTTAACGATTAAGGAGGTTTAAAAATATTTAAAAAAAAAAACTCATGTGCATATTTATAGTACACATTTGGTGCACCCTAACGTTGTCTAAATAAAAATTACCCATTGACTTCACTTTAAAAGATTCTGTTTGAAAGATCTGACTTCCGGAAACATTATAATTGTGATGGAAACCAAGATGGGTCTAGTCTTAAAGATCATTTACAACTTCCAGATGGGCCAAGAAGATCAATGAGAAAATGCAAGGATTGATATAATCCATTTTAGACAAGTTTAGCAAGAGCCCAACATTCAAGATGGGGCTTGAAGGATGAAGATCCAATTTTAATTCATTTGATCAGCTACGGAAGAGGGCAACGACAAGACTTAAAGGCTTTGGACTCTTGAAGGGTTTCAACTTATTTAATTCATTTAAAGAACTTATTTTATTAGTTTAGAATAATTGAGTTTATTATGAGAAGGACTTAAGGGAGCCTATGCAAGGGCATGTTGGGAAAGTTATTATTTTATTGAACTAGGGTTAGGGTTACTGTAGCCGAGTACTGTAGCACGGCACTGTAGCCGCGGCACTGTTCATCCAGGGGCACTTTTGGAAGATGGGGGTTTATTTTGGCTAGGGTTTCATTAGGTTTTGCTTTAAATACTCTATGTAGCCTCATTCTAATCAGATTATGAAGTTTATGAAATTTGATGAATTTATTCATTGTGAGTTGAGTTTTACTCCTCTTGTTCTTAATTGAACTTTTGAACTTATCAAAGGTAAATCACAACCTTTGTGGCGTTCCTCCTTTGTAATCTGGGTTCTTGAGACGGGTTCTTCAACGGGTCTAGATTTTAATATAATCTAGGTTCTTGAAACAAGTTCTCATCGGGTCTAGGTTCTCCATCCTTTGACTTGATTTTGGCTTTCTTGGGAAGTTTTCAAATTGACTGTGGGTTCAAGGGATTCCTTTCCCGCGGGTTCATATCATTTGGTATTCAGAGCAAGGTTTCCAATCAGGTCTGATTCTATCTTTTAATTCTAGCATCCTTGAATTTAATTCTAGGGCTTCATTGTTCTAGAGTTGCTAAAAAAAAAAAAAAAATAGAAACAAAAAGTAGGCTGCCAAAATTCTTAGGGTTTTGGGTTTGGCTGAAATTTGCATCACCTAGGGTTTCAAAATTCTAGGGTTTCCTGCATCTCTAAGTTTGTCAATTGCTTGGAGTGTCGTTCCATTGATTCTCTTCTACTTCATTGTCCATGCTTGTGTGTTTGAATTCAATTGGTTGGTTTTCACAATTGAATATTGCTGTTTGTGGATGAATTAGAGAAAAGAAAAGAAAGGAAAAGAAAAGAAAAGAAAAGAAAAGAAAGGAAAAGAAAAGAAAAGAAAAGAAAATTCCAAAAAAAAAAAAAAAGAAGTTGAAGAGAAGAGAAGGTAGCATATTCAAAGTTGCTACATAGTTACAACAATGAGAAAGAAAGAAATTTGTTGATTGAACCTTATCATCAAAGGGGCTGCTGCATACATCACTCAAGTTGGTATCTTGTCTTATTGCTACTCTTTCATTCGTATAACTTCATTGATTCTCGTGTCATTTTTATTCCTTCATGTTTCTCTTGTTCTTGTTTCCTGAATCTAATTACTAGTTGGGATAAAACAAGGTTGCCTTGTCTTGATTGAGTTCATTTAGTTCTGAAAGAACTTGAGTGGAAAAACTATTGAGGTAAAAGGCAAGAGAGTGTGAGACTATTATCGGGAAAAAGCCATTAAGAGTGAAACACGAGTAGAGTGTCATTATTCGAGTTGAAACACGTAAGGGAGTGTGTGAGGTTTTCTTTTTTACCACTAACATTCTTCTGTGCAGCACCTTCTAATGTCTCATCGGAGTAGCTCATCACCAAGGGGGCGAGTAGATAACTCATCCTTTGTGTTGCATGCCATGCAACATGAGTTTGAGCGGTTGAACTTGGTGTTAGGTGAAGTGAGGAATAGCATGGATAATCAAGAAGCAATGGTTAGAAATCTGCAAGCAGAGAAAGATAGGAGGCGACATGAGCCTAATATTAAGAATGGGTATGAGAATGGAGAGTATGGTGAGGATGAGGAAGTGCTAACATCTGAAGTTGGATTGGGTAGACATAGAAGAGTTAGGCATGGAAGAGGCCTTAGGGCAAACTCAGGGGGTCGAGATAGAGTAGATAAGCACCTTGGAAGCATCAAAATGAAAATACCATCATTCCAAGGTAGAACTGACCCTGAAGTTTATTTAGAGTGGGAGAAAAGAATAGAGTTGGTGTTTGATTGTCATAATTACTCTGAGCAGAAAAAGATGAAGTTGGCTGTAATTGAGTTCACTGATTATGCGATTATTTGGTGGGATCAATTAGTATCCAATAGGAGGAGGAATTTTGAGAGGCCTGTAGAAACATGGAGAGAGTTGAAAGCTATCATGAGGCGGAGATTTGTACCTAGCCACTACTATAGAGACCTCTACAAAAAATTACAAAATCTTATACAGGGGTCTAGGAGTGTAGAGGACTACCATAAGGAGATGGAGGTGGCTATGATTCGGGCTAATGTAGTGGAGGATCGGGAGGCCATAATGAAAAGATTTTTGAGGGGATTGAATAGGGAGATAGCCAATGTAGTTGAGTTGCAACATTATGAGGAGGTAGAGGACATAGTGCACATGGCTATGAAGGTGGAGAGACGGCTAAAAGGAAAGGGTACATCAAGGTATACTTCGGTTTCTAGTACTTCTTGGAAACCAAAGTGGGACAAAAATGATCAAGTTGTAGCAAAGGAGAAGACCGAACCACCAAAGGGAAAAGATTTGGGTGAGGCTGAAACCTCAAGAAAAAGTGAGAATGAGCTTAATAGTAAGAGTGAAGGTGACAGTGAAAGTGAGATTGTGCTGAAAAGAAAGAGTGAAGGTGAGATTGAGAAGAAAAGAAACAGTGAGACCGAAATGGAGAAAGACAGAAAAATGAGAGAGAAAAAAGAAGAGGGTGAGACTAAAACCTTAAGCAAAAGAGAGAATGAGTTGAAAAGTAATTATGAAAAAGAGAGTGAAAAAGAAAAAGAGAGTGGAAAGAAAAGAGAGTGTGAAGAAAGTGAGAGAAAAACAAAGAGAAAAGTGAGTTTTTGTGCTAAGGCGAGTCTTAATCCTAACGGACTTGACGTATGTTTGCCTAGTATTGTTGTCTCTTTGTTGCAGGGATATGAGGTCATGTTTCCTAGTGGTGTCTTTTGTGGATTGCCACCTTTTAGGGAGATAGAGCACTACATTGATTTTATGCCAGGTGCGACAATTCTTAATCGACCTTTCTTGGAAAAACAAGAGTCATTGACACACTTAAAGGGACAAGGTAAGTTGTTGACTAGAATGCATACTAAGCGGGAGGATTGTATTGAGACTTTTCCTCATGTATTCAAATACACACAAGGTATGAAAAATTTTGTGGTTGATGCTTTAGCAAGAAGGTATGTCCTTGTCTTCATTTTAGATGCGAAATTGTTGAGATTTGAATATGATAAGGAATTGCATGCTAATAATGATGACTTTGCTAGTGTGTATGGAACATGTGAGAATGCATCTTTTGGTAAGTTCTATAAACTAGATTGGTACTTGTTTAGAATGAATAGATTTTGTGTGCCTACTAGTTTTATGCGTAAGTTGCTTGTGTGTGATGGACATGCTGGTTTGTTGGGTAACCATGGTGTAAGGAAAACTTTTGTTGTGTTGCAGGACTGTTTGTGGGAATACCATTTGCCATTCAAAGACTTGTTGCACGAACGTTTGTGGAAGTATCATTTGTCATTCATTGATGTATTGCATGAACATTTGTGGGAGTATCATTTGCCATACATTGACGTGTTGCATGAACGTTTGCGGGAGTATCATTTGCTTTTCATTGAGTTTGCATATAATTGGAGTGGTCATTCTCGTGAAAATAAGATTTCAGACATGTTGCATAAACATTTATGGGAGTATCATTTGCCATTCATTGACTTGTTGCATGAACGTTTGCGGGAGTATCATTTGCCATTCATTGACTTGTTGCATGAATGTTTGCGGGAGTATCATTTGCCATTCATTGAGCATGCATATTGGAGTGGTCATTTTGGTTCGAGGAAAACTTTAGATGTACTTCATGAACATTTGTGGGAGTATTGTTTGCCATTCATTGAGTTTACATATAATTGGAGTGTTCATGCTACTACTAAATTTTCACCAATTGAAATTGTTTGTTTACTTAATCAATTTCCTCCTTCAGATTTAAAGTCTTTACTAGTTGATGACATGAGTAGCTTGGATGGACTATTCCAAATTCTTAAACAAATGAATGAAAATGCATATGTAATGGATCTTCCAGGTAAGTATCATGTTTCTACTATTTTCGATGTTACTAACAATTTTCCCTTTGATCCAGGTGGAGATTCGAGGTCGAATCATTTTGAGGAGAGGGGGAATGATGGGAACCAAGATGGGTCTAGTCTTAAAGATCATTTGCAACTTCCAGATGGGCCAAGAAGATCAATGAGAAAATGCAAGGATTGATGTAATCCATTTGGGACAAGTTTAGCAAGAGCCCAACATTCAAGATGGGGCTTGAAGGATGAAGATCCAATTTTAATTCATTTGATCAGCTACGGAAGAGGGCAACGACAAGACTTAAAGGCTTTGGACTCTTGAAGGGTTTCAACTTATTTAATTCATTTAAAGAACTTATTTTATTAGTTTAGAATAATTGAGTTTATTATGAGAAGGACTTAAGGGAGCCTATGCAAGGGCATGTTGGGAAAGTTATTATTTTATTGAACTAGGGTTAGGGTTACTGTAGCCGAGTACTGTACTGTAGCCGCGGCACTGTTCATCCAGGGGCACTTTTGGAAGATGGGGGTTTATTTTGGCTAGGGTTTCATTAGGTTTTGCTTTAAATACTCTATGTAGCCTCATTCTAATCAGATTATGAAGTTTATGAAATTTGATGAATTTATTCATTGTGAGTTGAGTTTTACTCCTCTTGTTCTTAATTGAACTTTTGAACTTATCAAAGGTAAATCACAACCTTTGTGGCGTTCCTCCTTTGTAATCTGGGTTCTTGAGACGGGTTCTTCAACGGGTCTAGATTTTAATATAATCTAGGTTCTTGAAACAAGTTCTCATCGGGTCTAGGTTCTCCATCCATTGACTTGATTTTGGCTTTCTTGGGAAGTTTTCAAATTGACTGTGGGTTCAAGGGATTCCTTTCCCGCGGGTTCATATCAAATTGAGGTAGTATTTGGTGTTTATGTAAGGAAAGTCATGATTAAGGGTTCATTCGTGTTTGTAGTGGAATATTAGACTATATATAGGAGGAGTTATCTGATATATTTATTTTTTAACCAAATTTGATAATTATATAAATCATTCACAATTATAATTAATTTCATGATAAAATATTTTATTATTAATATTCAAACCAATAATATAAGAAAATTAACTTTTTCATAAAATAAAATGACATATTAACAAAAAAATTAATATTTTCAGATATTAAGTAGTCAAATACTAATATTAATATTACATATTCTCAATAAAAAAAAATATTAGAGTACTAAACATTTATAAAATTTGAAAATAGAATTTATTCGTATTATAAATGTTGATTAAATGTTGACCTATTTATTAATCGTATTTTATCTGGTCCATCTATTTTAATTTAAATTCATTTATTTCAAATCTAAATTCACTTATATTTTATATCAAATCCAAATCCCTAATCATGATCCAATCAATGAAAAGTAGGGCTAAGCTCATTTTAGTAGTTGAAAGATGATAGAGAGAAAAAAAAATAATGTTGTCATCATTGATAGTACATATCAAAACTAATTTCTACAATAATAATGTCGATATAACTACGATAAAATGGAGCAAACCATAATACTTCGTTTTTGGTGTTTATATTCAATTTTCTCTCTTTCTTTTTCTTAACCACGATTCGTTTTCTCACACACCCAGCAATAAGTATATATAAATATATATATATATTTGTAAGTGCGTACATATATTTATGCAAAATACAGAACTATTAAAATATTTTGTTTAGATATTAATTGGAATGGATATATTCATTCCCCACTAGGTTGGGCCGTAACGGATACAGCAATGCATTATGCGCTACAAACAACTAAAACAATGCGGCGTAAAAAAGACAATTTTTATCGCACACGAGCGATAAGAATTTGTTGGATAATTGGAAGGGATATATTCGTTTTCCACCAGGCTAGGCTTGGTCTATCTCCGAAAGGCCCAACAACCCGAAGGTAACTAGCACACAAAATGATAAGGGGAAGAGAGGGCCTAGAACCAACGCGTGAATGGGATAAACATGAAAAGATGGGGACATAATTCACACCAACACATCTTTGCCCAAATAACCCATAGGGAGTCATGCCGCATTAAAATGGTCAAATAGGGAATGCAGACAGGAAATCCCAACAGGAGGCCCTGTCCTTGACAAGGTGGCCAGACAAAGGCCGCACTCCACCATTTGCCACAAGGACATGACCCGGGAGAGCCTCACCACATTAAATGTGATGGCATGGTACCCACTATGGCAGACGGGCACATTTGGCACAGGAAACGAAAATCCTACCTAAAAAGAGAGTATAAACGCCTAATCTCAGGTAAAAAAAACACACGCTCTGATACTTTTGTAAAAACTCTCTCAAATCAAGGAAACTGATTTAAGCATTGGAGGTGCTTCATCACCTACCAAGCCTTCACGTTTGTTGTGTTGCAGATTCACCAAGCTGGTTGATCGCGATGCAAAACACATCATTAACATCAATCAAGACTCAATTATACTGTATAATTAAGTGAAAAAATTATATTTTATGTCAATGAAACTAAACCTCGTTTATTTTCGCAGATGAGATAAGATGAAATCAATTGAGATAAAAGTTGAAAGTTGAATAAAATATTGTTAGGACATATTTTTTTAATATTATTTATGTTTTAGAATTTGAAAAAGTTGAATTGTATATTTTATTTTGTGTGAAAATTTAAAAAAATTTTAATAATTATATGGGATGATATGAGAATGATTACAAAAACAAACTAAGCTAAGCTAAAATTAAGATAGGAAGAAAAACTTTTTGTTATCAGGTATCTAAGTTCTCAAATGGGTCTTCAAAAGATCCAACCAAATGAAAAAAACATATTAAATAATTTCATTTCTCATAGCAAAAGAAAAGCATAAAAGCCAATAAAAAGAAGAATAAATGTAAAAATAAAACAAAAGGGCGTGAAAGAGAGGTAGCTATTAAAACAACTTGGAGTTTGAGAACAATAGAGAAGGGTACGGAATTTATAGTTTTGTCGCCATATTGCATGGGACAAGCAACAAGGCAGTTAATCTCCATTCTATGAGTACTCTATGACAAATGTTGTAATAACTCGAACTTGTATTATAACGGTCATAACAAACACATGTTTGCAAGGAGACAGCTATGTGCCAATGGGGATGGATGCCTGCTGGCAGGCAATAGGCATGGCCTCGAGTGCCGTCGATTGCGCCTATTAGAATTTAGCTAGGTGGGTAGACGAGGTGAACCATTGCCACCTAAAAACACCCGGAATTTTCAATTAATCTCAACTAATACATTAAAGCTACATTTTCCGTCCTAAAATAAATAACTCTTCCCCAACAATGGACGGGACGCACTTGCATTCCCAATCAATATTTTATTTTAGGTAGCTGTGTACAGCTCCAAAAACTTTGGAGTGGTTTAGATGACAGTATGGTAGTTGAAGGGAAAGGTGTGGTGTCACTCTCGGTTTGTAGTCCAATAGGCAATAGCGTAAGTGCGTAACTGGGTACTGGTCCTCGGGTAGAGAAGCATAGAATATAAAACTAATTAATTTTACTAAGTGCTTAATTAATGGGGACTGGCTATTGGTGGTTCCCCAATTAATGAGGACTTCCTTTTTTTCATAGCCCGATTTCATTTACTTCCCCAATTGGTGGTTCCGTCTTAAAACTACTACAACTGCTGCAACTTTTAGCCACCACGTGTTACTACCATTTTTTTTCTTATTTCTGGGCCCATCTGTTTATATATAGGAACTGGGTATTCAATATGCAGCAAAGCTTAAGCATATCCAAAGCATAAAATTCCCAAATTGCAATTCCAAAACCTCCTCAAATTCTGCAGTTGATCGATCAAGAATTCAAAACCAAGCATATATGTTTTTTTATTTTTTTAAGAAAAAAGATACTTACAGTCTTAGAATATATAGATCTCGTGTAATCTTTTTAAAAAAATTAGATAAATAAAAAAAAAAAAATTATTTCTCTTTGAAGAGGAGAAATGAAAAACTAAACTTTATTTTCAGTGCAAATATATGAATATGGAAGATAAAATGAGAATTGAAGGATGAAGAGGGAACAAGAGAGATGGATGCCACCGGAGATGAAGCTGCGCACGGATCTACACATTGCTTGCTTAGATGAGCAAATATGACAGCTCCATTATGTTTTGAGTGGTGTTATTATGCTGTCTGAGTAGTATCACTTAGTGTTACCGCTAATTATTTTTGTAATTATTTTTTTATTTTTTTATTCATATTTTTTAATATATTTAAATATTTATAATAAATAAAAAAAAATATATCAATATATTTAAAATAATTTCTTCAATTATTAAATAAAAAAATTCTCGAACAATAAAATAAAGCGGCAAGAATTGACGGAAATAGCAGCTTTTTTTTCTTACGTTTTTAGCGAGTGAAAAGGACGCCTAGTCAACTTCATATGCATGCTTGTCTGGTCCCGCCTCTTGGCCATTTTTCTGATCCCGTGTGGAAAAGGAAGTGATAGCCTATGTATGGAGGCCGTTGGGGATATTCATTGAGTTGGACCCCCAATATTTATTATTAGATCGTTAGTTGAAAAAAAAAATGATAAACTCACATAATTTTTTATAATACATTGCACAATCATATTTTAAAATAAAAGATAATTTAGTAAAATATTTTATAAAAATAACATCACTTTATAAAAATACCTTCATTTTAAAACATATATTATGAACTATATTGTGAAATATGTTATAAGGGTATCATTGCTCATTAAAAAAAATACACAACTTTATTAATAGTCATTTTTTAATCATTAAATAAAATAGAAAAATAAAATGAGGGGCAAACTCATGGACCATTTAGCATTTTCCTTATTATTATTGTATGCATAATGCCAAGCCCGAAAACAGCTCAAACATTTTGGAAGGGATATTTCCCACCCCCACTCAAAACCAGGTCTAAATTCGTAAAGCCATTGGGCCCGAAGACAAAGCAAACCCATCTAGGCCCAAGATCTCAAGAGGTAGGCTCAGGTAAAAACAGACACATGAAAGTCCTAGTTTGAACCGCATGTGAAAAAGGCCGAGTCACATTAAATGTGCTGGCACGAGACACAAATGGGGAATCCCAACAGAAGATCTTGTTGCTGAACAAGGGACGTCCACATTGAATGCAGCAGTGGGGCAGCCTGAGCAAACAAGACCACCACGAGGGATGTAGAACTGGGGAGGGGGCAAAGAAAAGCATGTTAATCATCACTCTCTGAACTCTTTAAGTTTTTCCTCTTTGTTCTCTATGAAAAATATATTCTAACTTTGGCATCGGAGGTGTCATGGACACACCTTACCACCACTTCTTACTCCCTTACAGGCATTTGGGGCATCGTCGGAGCTCGTGGTTACAAAACACTCCTTAACAGTTGGTGTTGTATGTGGGATCTAAAGTTACTTTGGTCTAACAACATCAATGTGCCTTTTATTTACAACCACAATCTGCTCCAGAATGGCCCACACTCAAGAAGCCATACCAATCAACCGAAAAGTCATACCAGCAAAAGTAAAGGAGTAAGCGACAAGGCCGACTCTAGAAGCAGGGGAGAAAGCATCAGGGCCAGCTTCAAAGGTAAAAGAGCCCGAGAACGTTAAGGTGGTGAAGCATGCAGTAGAACCAACTCAGGTTGCCTCACAAGTTCTGTCTCCACCCCCCAAACTCATCGGCTAGGACGTGGAGACTCGAGATGAGCAGAACCTAAAACAGGAAGAGACCGACGAACCCCTCGGAGAGGAGGGTAAGAATAGGGACAAGGATGAATAGCAAGATGAGATCCCAACTAATACGGATCCTCACCGTATTCGCTTGGTGTCACATGGACATGCCTTGGATCAACAAGAATGTGATCGAACATAGCTTGAGTGTGAACCCTAATGCGAAAAAGTTCGAGAAAAAAGGAAAAGTTTTAGTGCGGAGAAGTACGCCGTGATAGCAGAGGAAGTCGATCGGCTATTGGTCGTGGGGTTCGTTCGGGAAGCCCATTACCCGGAATAGCTTTCCAACGTGATCCTAGTACGAAATTCAAATAGCAAATGGAGGATGTGCATCGACTTCACCGACCTAAACAAGGCATGCCCAAACGACAACGTCCCTTTGCCACACATCGACTTGATCGTCGACTCGATGACCGGACACAAAATACTGAGCTTCATGGATGCCTACTCCAGGTACAATTAAATTTAGATGAGCCAAGAAGATGAAAAATTGACCACCTTCAATACAGACTGGGTCTGTACTACTACTGAGTGATGCATTTTGGCCTCAAGAAAGTCGGGGCCATCTATCAACTCCTAGTTAACTTGATGTTTAAAGAACAAATTGGCCGCAACGTAGAAGTGTACATTGACGACCTACTCGTCAAAAGAAAGGAACCCTGTGATGTGTTCGCATAAAAATATATCTGCAAGTGTATAGAATTGTAATAAGTAGTAAAGTGTTTTAAAGAAAATAGATATTGAACCCACATGAAATAATTATGCTATTGAGTATTGAAATTGACTAAATGAATTACTATTTGGAAAACTGAAATTTGAAGAATTGATGGACACCAGGGTGGACCAAGTCTTAAAAATCTTTTACAAGTTTCAGATGAGACAATCACAAGATCGAGAGCTAAGAAGTGCAAGGAAGCAATGCAATGATTGGTGCAATCTACTTGGGATGAGTCTAGTAAGAGCCGAATATTCAAGATGAGATTGAGAGAAGGAAATCTAGTGATCATCCACGTGATACAAACTATGGAAGAGTGCAACATAAATTAGGGCCTATTATTATGTTTATGTGATTGAAGGCCTTTGACTTGTTTATTTCATTAAAATGGCTTATTTTATTAGTTATAGGAATTAGTCTAGAATAATTAGTATGGCGCCCCCAGCCCTCGCTTGGGATTGGACGGTGACTGAGACACTGGGACATGTAACACAAGGCTACACATCTCTCGTACATGATAGATAATATGTAATGCACCTAAGTACACTAGCCGTATGCAATAACGTAGCAAAGGAAAGTTAATAAAAGTCGGATAAACTAAGTACACGATAAGCACTTGCAAAACACATAGCACCATACTAATAATATAACCCCCAAACATTGTCCAATCGTAAATATGAGGCATAAAGGCATAATATCCCAAAAGTATAAAGCATAGTTTAAAATTTCCAAAACACGGGATTTCCTCAGAACAACATAAATCCACAAGAGTTGACCATAAGTACTGTTGCCTTTTTTTTTCTTCAAAATACTTAAACTCCCATTCTTATCAAAAAAATTCGAGCTTCACAGGTTTTTCCAAAACCTTATCCTTGTCCCAGTTGTTACGCCGCTTGAACTCCGCATTAAAATCAAGTATATTAGTGATCTCCCGATCAATGCCCCCGAGTCGCTCCAGGATGGAGGGCTTGGGCCGATTCATAGCCATCTTAGGCATAATCCTCTCCCGAGGAGGAGGTGCCATTCTCTTACTCTTAGTCATGGTCGTCGTTTACTAAACCTGTCACAACTTCTACCATTCTGGTTGGGGAATGGTAGTGGAAACTACCACAATGAGATTTTAAGAAATCTCAGCAAGTAATCACATAACATACCACAGTTAATACAAGCATACAAAATGTATATCATGATATGCGTGCATGAACATGTACTTGACTTATGTCTTGACCAAAACTTGACTTATGCACTTAACCAAAAACATTTGTAACAAAGACTTTAGCTTTTCATAAAAACTTCATAACTTTTTCTTATTCACGTGAACTTATTCAGAACTTGTCTTATCAGAACATATTACAAGATTTGCATCGAGTGATCCTTATCATATCACAAGATTTGCATGGATTGATCCTTATCATATCATGAGATTTTCATCAAGTAATCCTTGTCTTATAAGCTCTTATTCTTGTTCATAGTGATATGAACCCGCAGGAACAGAATCCCTTGAACCCACAGTCAATTTGAAAACTCCCCAAGAAAGCCAAAATCGGATGGAGAACTTAGACCCGATGAGAACTCGTTTCAAGAACCTAGATTATATTAAAATCTAGACCCGTTGAAGAACCCGTCTCAAGAACCCAGATTACAAAGGAGGAACGCCACAAAAGTTGTGATCTGTATTTGATAAGTTCAAAAGTTCAATTAAGAATAAGAGGAGTAAAACTCAACTCACAATGAATAAATTCATCAAATTTCATAAACTTCATAAACTAATTAGAATGAGGCTACATAGAGTATTTAAAGCAAAACCTAATGAAACCCTAACCAAAATAAACCCCCATCTTCCAAAAGTGCCCCTGGATGAACAGTGCCGTGGCTACAGTGCCGCGCTACAGTCACTCGGCTACAGTAACCCTAACCCTAGTTCAATAAAATAATAACTTTCCCAACATGCCCTTGCATAGGCCCCCTTAAGTGCTTCTCATAATAAACTCAATTATTCTAAACTAATAAAATAAGTTCTTTAAATGAATTAGATAAGTTGAAACCCTTTAAGAGCCCAAAGCCTTTAAGTCTTGTCGTTGCCCTCTTCCGTAGCTGATCGAATGAATTAAAACTGGATCTTCATCCTTCAAGCCCCATCTTGAATGTTGGGCTCTTGCTAAACTTGTCCCAAGTGGACTGCATCAATTCTTGCATTGTTTCCTTGATCTTCTTGGCCCATCTGGAAGTTGCAAATGATCTTTAAGACTAGGCCCATCTTGGTTCCCATCATTCCCCCTCTCCTCAAATGGATTCGACCTCGAATCTCCACTTGGATCAAAGGGAAAATTGTTAGTAATATTGAAAATAGTTGAAACATGATACTTACCTGGAAGATCCATTACATATGCATTTTCATTAATTTGTTCAAGAATTTGGAATAGTCCATCCAAGCTACTCCTATCATCAACTAGTAAAGACTTTAAATCTGAAGGAGGAAATGGATTAAGTATACAAACAATTTCAATTGGTGAAAATTTAGTAGTAGCATGAACACTCCAATTATATGTAAACTCAATGAATGGCAAATAATACTCCCACAAATGTTCATGAAGCACATCTAAAGTCTTCGTCGAACCAAAATGACCACTCTAATATGCAAACTCAAAGAATGGCAAATGATACTCCAGCAAACGTTCATGCAACAACTCAATGAACGGCAAATGATACTCCCATAAACGTTCATGCAACATGTCTGAAATCTTATTTTCACCAGAATGACTACTCCAATTATATGCAAACTCAATGAAACGCAAATGATACTCCTGCAAACGTTCATGCAACACGTCAATGTATGGCAAATGATACTCCCACAAATGTTCATGCAATACATCAGTGAATGACAAATGATACTTCCACAAACGTTCGTGCAACACGTCTTTGAATGACAAATGATATTCCTACAAACATTCATGCAACACAACAAAAGTCTTCCTTACACCAAGGTTAACCAACAAACCACTATGTCCATCACACACAAGCAACTTACGCATAAAACTAGTAGGCACACAAAATCTTTTCTTTCTAAACAAATTCCAATCTAGTTTATAGAACTTACCAAAAGATACTTTCTCACATGTTCCATACACACTAGCAAAGTCATCATCATTAGCATGCAATTGCTTATCATATTCAAGTCTCAACAATTTTGCATTTAAAATGAAGACAAGGACATACATTCTTGCTAAAGCATCAACCACAAAATTTTTCATACCTTATGTGTATTTGATTACATGAGGAAATGTCTCAATACAATCCTCCCTCTTAGCATGGATTCTAGTCAACAACTTACCTTGTCCCTTTAAGTGTGTCAATGACTCATGTCTTTCCAAGAAAGGTCGGTTAGGAATTGTCGCACCTGGCACAAAATCAATGTAGTGCTCTATCTCCCTAATAGGTGGCAATCCACTAAACACACCGGTAGGAAACACGACATCGTATACCTGCAACAAAGAGACAACAATACTAGGCAAACATATGTCAAGTTCGTTAGTGTTAAGACTCGCCTTAGTATAAAAACTCACTTTTCTCTTTATTTTTCTCTCACTTTCTTCACTCTCTTTTTTCTTTCCACTCTCTTTTTCTTTTTCACACTCTTTTTCCCTTTTACACTCTTTTTCCTTTTCATTCTCTTTTCTTCCTCCACTCTTTTTTTCTTCATCTTTTTTTGTACTCTCAACCTCACAATTATTTCTCAACTCATTCTCTCTTTTGTTTGAGGTCTTAGTCTCACCCTCTTCTTTTTTATCTCTCATTTTTCTGTCTTTCTCCATTTCAGTTTCTCTATTTCTTTTCTTCTCAATCTCACATTCACTCTTGCTTTTTAGCTCAATCTCACATTCACTCTTGCTTTTCAGCTCATTCTCACTTTCACTCTTGCTTGTTTGCTCAATCTTGTCACTTTTTCTTTTTTTATCACACTCACTCTCACTCTTTCTTTTTTTATCACTCTCATTTTCACTCTTTATTTTTTGAGCAACCTCACTTTTCAGCTTCAATTGATCCCCATGGACCTGTGTTGGAGTTAAAGGAGCAAATTTGATTGTTTTTCCATCATTTTCAAAACTATACATGTTCCTTCACCCATCGTGGATCACATTCCTATCATACTGACATGGCTTCCCCAACAAAATATGACCAGTATGCATAGGCACTACATCACAAAGGACCATATCCTGATATTTTCCAATTGAAAAATAAACTAGCACTTGCTTATTTACCCTAACCTCCCCCACAATCACTCAACCACTGCAACATGTATGGTCTAGGGTGTTTCAAGGTACGTAAATTCAATTTCTAAACTAAAGTAGTGCTAGCCAAATTAATACAACTCCTCAAATCAATGACCATACTACATACCTTGTTGTTGAAGTGGCATCTAGTATGAAAAACGTTCTCACTCTGCTGCTCTTTATCATTCATCTTAATTTGTGTATTGAGTGCACGCCTAGCAACAAGGGACTCACCATACTCTTCTTTCTCATACCCAGTCTCAATAATAGGCTCATGTCGCCTCCTACCTCTCTCACATTGCTGATTTCTAATCACTGCTTCTTGATTATCCTATCCCTCACTTCACCCAACACCAAGTTCAACCGCTTAAACTGTTGTTGCATGGCTTGCAACACAAAAGATGAGTTATCTGCCACACCTTTTGGTGATGAGTCACTTCTATGAGACATTATAATATGCTGCAAAAAAAGAATGTTAGTGAAAAACCTCACACACTCCCTTACGTGTTTACACTCGAATAATGGTACTCCACTCGTGTTTCACTCTTAATAACTTTTTCCCGATAATAGTCTCACACCCACTTACCTTTTACCTCAATAGTTTTCCTGCTCAAGTTCTTTAAGAACTTGTTGAACTAAATAAGACAATACAACCTTGTATTATTCCAACCAGTAATATAGATCAAAGAAACAAGGAATGAATAAAATGAAACGAGACTCAAGGAATTTATATGAGGGAAAGAGTAATTATAAAACAAAATACCAACTATAAAGATGTATTCAGCTCCTGTGATGATAAAAGCTCATTCAACAAACACTTTCTTTCTCTTTGTTGTAACTATGTAGCAACTTTGAATACGTCACCTTCTCTTTTCTTCTTCTTCTGCTTTCTGTTTTTTTTTTTTCGAATTTTCTTTTCTTTTCTTTTCCTTTCCTTTATTTTCTTTTCTCTAATTCAACCACAAACAGCAATATTCAATTGTGAAAATCAAACAATTGAATTCAAGCACACATGCATGGACAATGAAATAGAAGAGAATCAATGGAACGACACTCTAAGCAATTGACAAAGTTAGAGATGCAGGAAACCCTAGAATTTTGAAACCATAGGTGATGCAAATTTCAGCCAAACCCAAAACCCTAAGAATTTCGGCAGCCTACTTTTTGTTTCTATTTTTTTTTTTTTGGTAACCCTAGAACAATGAAGCCCTAGAATTAAATTTAAGGATGCTATAATTAAAAGATAGAATCAAACCTGATTGGAAACCTTGCTCTGAATACCAAATGATATGAACCCGCGGGAAAGGAATCTGTTGAACCCACAGTTAATTTGAAAACTCCCCAAGAAAGCCAAAATCAAGTCAATGGATGGAGAACCTAGACCCGATGAGAACTTGTTTCAAGAACCTAGATTATATTAAAATCTAGACCCGTTGAAGAACCCGTCTCAAGAACCCAGATTACAAAGGAGGAACGCCACAAAAGTTGTGATCGACTTTTGATAAGTTCAAAAGTTCAATTAAGAACAAGAGGAGTAAAACTCAACTCACAATGAATAAATTCATCAAATTTCATAAACTTCATAAACTGATTAGAATGAGGTTACATATAGTATTTAAAGCAAAACCTAATGAAACCCTAGTCAAAATAAACCCCCATCTTCCAAAAGTGCCCCTGGATAAACAGTGCCACGCTACAGTCACTCGGCTACAGTAACCCTAACCCTAGTTCAATAAAATAATAACTTTCCCAACATGCTCTTGCATAGGCCCCCTTAAGTGCTTCTCATAATAAACTCAATTATTCTAAACTAATAAAATAAGTTCTTTAAATGAATTAAATAAGTTGAAACCCTTCAAGAGTCCAAAGCCTTTAAGTCTTGTCGTTGCCCTCTTCCGTAGCTGATCGAATGAATTAAAACTGGATCTTCATCCTTCAAGCCCCATCTTGAATGTTGGGCTCTTGCTAAACTTGTCCCAAGTGGATTGCATCAATCCTTGCATTGTCTCCTTGATCTTCTTGGCCCATCTGGAAGTTACAAATGATCTTTAAGACTAGGCCCCTCTTGGTTCCCATCACATAGGGTGGACACAACACGGCTCCCCTCCTAGCACCGCGTGTTCCTACTAGTTACCACACCATCAACGGTCCGTACATAGTGATGAGTATGTCATAAACAGAAAATCATATTAGCTCAATCTTACTTCGTCGGGTTACATGCCCTATGCACCCACTAGCGTTAGGCGCTTCCTCGCTCCGGCATCATTTAAAAAGAATCTATTCGAGACTCGTCGACGGTACTTTGTTGATCCAGGGGTTACCACTCCATTCTTAAGCACTCCAGGGTGGACAGAGGAGTTCCACTAGGACATGCCCCCGCCCTAGCACTTGGGGTCGTGATAAAACATTTTATTTGAAAACATTTTTTCTAGAAACACTTCTTTGAAAACACTTCTTGATGGGAACCAAGATGAGCCTAATCTTAAAGATCATTTACAACTTCCAGATGGGCCAAGAAGATCAAGGAGACAATGCAATGATTGATGCAATCCACTTGGGACAAGTTTAGCAAGAGCCCAACATTCAAGATGGGGCTTGAAGGATGAAGATCCAGTTTTAATTCATTTGATCAGCTATGGAAGATGGCAACGACAAGACTTAAAGGCTTGGGCTCTTGAAGGGTTTCAACTTATTTAATTCATTTAAAGAACTTATTTTATTTGTTTAGAATAATTGAGTTTATTATGGGAAGCACTTAAGGGGGCTTATGCAAGGGCATGTTGGGAAAGTTATTATTTTATTGAACTAGGGTTAGGGTTACTGTAGCCGAGTTACTGTAGCTCGGCACTGTAGCCGCGGCACTGTTCATCCAGGGGTACTTTTGGAAGATGGGGGTTTATTTTGGCTAGGGTTTCATTAGGTTTTCCTTTAAATACTCTATGTAGCCTCATTCTAATCAGATTATGAAATTTATAAAATTTGATGAATTTATTCATTGTGAGTTGAGTTTTACTCCTCTTGTTCTTAATTGAACTTTTGAACTTATCAAAGGTAAATCACAACCTTTGTGGCGTTCCTCCTTTGTAATCTGGGTTCTTGAGACGGGTTCTTCAACGGGTCTAGATTTTAATATAATCTAGGTTCTTGAAACGAGTTCTCATCGGGTCTAGATTCTCCATCCATTGACTTGATTTTGGCTTTCTTGGGGAGTTTTCAAATTGACTGTGGGTTCAAGGGATTTCATTCCCGCGGGTTCATATCATTTGGTATCAGAGCAAGGTTTCCAATCAGGTCTGATTCTATCTTTTAATTTTAGCATCCTTAAATTTAATTCTAGGGCTTCATTGTTCTAGGGTTGCCAAAAAAAAAAAAAAAAAGAAACAAAAAGTAGGCTGCCGAAATTCTTAGGGTTTTGTGTTTGGCTGAAATTTGCATCACCTAGGGTTTCCTGCATCTCTAAGTTTGTCAATTGCTTGGAGTGTCGTTCCATTGATTCTCTTCTACTTCATTGTCCATGCTTGTGTGTTTTGAATTCAATTGGTTGGTTTTCACAATTGAATATTGCTGTTTGTGGATGAATTAGAGAGAAGAAAAGAAAGGAAAAGAAAAGAAAAGAAAAGAAAAGAAAAAAAAGAAAATTCGAAAAGAAGAAGATGAAGAAAAGAGAAGGTAGAGTATTCAAAGTTGCTACATAGTTACAACAAAGAGAAAGAAAGAAATTTGTTGATTAAACCTTATGATCAAAGGGGCTGCTGCATACATCACTCAAGTTGGTATATTGTCTTATTGTTAGTCTTTCATTCGTATAACTTCATTGATTCTCGTGTCATTTTTATTCCTTCATGTTTCTCTTGTTCTTGTTTCCTGGATCTAATTACTAGTTGGGATAAAACAAGGTTGCCTTGTCTTGATTGAGTTCATTTAGTTCTGAAAGAACTTGAGTGGGAAAGCTCTCGAGGTAAAAGGCAAGAGAGTGTGAGACTATTATTGGAAAAAAGCCAACTAAGAGTGAAACACGAGTTGAGTGCCATTATTTGAGTGCAAACACGTAAGGCAGTGTGTGAGGTTTTCCACTAACTTTCTTTTTGTGCAGCACATTATAATGTCTCATCGGAGTAGCTCATCAGTAAGGGGGAGAGAATATAACTCATCCATTGTGTTGCAAGCCATGCAACAACAGTTTGAGCAGTTGAACTTGGTGTTGGGTGAAGTGAGGGATAGTATGGATAATCAAGAAGCAGTGATTAGAAATCTGCAATGTGAGAGAGATAGGAGGCGACGTGAGCCTAGAATTGAGAATGGGTATAAGAATGGAGAGTTTGGTGAGGATGATGAAGGCTTAACGTTTGAAGTTGGATTGGGTGGACATAGAGGAGTTAGGCATGGAAGAGGCCTAGGGCAAACTCAGGGGGTCGAGATAGAGTAGATAAGAACCTTGGGAGCATCAAAATGAAAATACCATCATTCCAAGGTAGAACCGACCCTGAAGTTTATTTAGAGTGGGAGAAAAGAATAGAGTTGGTGTTTGATTGTCATAATTACTCTGAGGAGAAGAAGGTGAAGTTGGCTGTAATTGAGTTCACTGATTATGCGGCTATTTGGTGGGATCAATTAGTGACCAATAGGAGAAAGAATCTTGAGAGGCCTGTAAAAACATGGAGAGAGTTAAAAGCTATCATGAGGCGGAGATTTGTACCTAGCCATTACTATAGAGACCTCTACCAAAAATTAAAAAATCTTACACAAGGGTCTAGGAGTGTAGAGGATTACCATAAGGAGATGGAGGTGGCTATGATTCGGGCTAATGTAGTAGAGGATCAGGAGGCCACGATGACAAGATTTTTGAGTGGGTTGAATACGGAGATAGCCAATGTAGTTGAGTTGCAACATTATGTGGAGGTAGAGGATATGGTGCACATGGCTATGAAGGTGGAGAGGCGGCTAAAAGGAAAGGGTACATCAAGGTATACTTCAGTTTCTAGTACTCCTTGGAAACCAAAGTTGGACAAAAATGATCAAGTTGTAATAAGGGGGAAGGCCGACGAACCACCTAAGGGAAATGATTTGGGTGAGACTGAAACCTCAAGAAAAAAAGAGAATGAGTTGCAAAAATATTGTGAGGCCGAGAGCTCAAAAAAAGAGGAGAGTGGAAGAAAAAGAGAGCGTGAAATAGAAAAAGAGAGTGAGAGGAAAAAAAAGAATGAGGCCGAAACATCAAGAGAAAGAAAGAGTGAAAAAGAAAATAGAGAGGTGGCTGAGAGTCAAGAAAAAAGAGTTGCACAAGAGGAAAAAGAAAAAGAGATTGCAGAGAGAAACAAAAAGGCAAAAGTGAGTTTTTATGCTAAGGCAAGCTTTTATACTAATGAATTTAACGACTCTTTGCCTAGTGTTGTTGTTTCTTTGTTGCAGGGATATAAGGTCGTGATTTCTAGCGGCGTGTTTAGTGGATTGCCACCTATTAGGGAGATAGAGCACTACATTTATTTTGTGTCAGGTGCGACTATCCCTACCCAACCTTTCTTGGAAGAACATGAGTCCTTGACACATTTAAAGGGACAAGGTAAGTTGTTGACTAGAATGCATGCTAAGTGGGAGGATTGTATTGAGACTTTTCCTCATGTATTCAAATACACACAAGGTATGGAAAATTTTGTGGTTGAGGCTTTAGCAAGAAGGTATGTCCTTATCTTCATTTTAGATGCAAAATTGTTGAGACTTGAATATGAGAAGGAATTGCATGCTAATGATGATGACTTTGCTAGTGTGTATGGAACATGTGAGAAATCATCATTTGGTAAGTTCTATAAACTAGATTGGTACTTGTTTAGAATGAATAAATTTTGTGTGCCTACTAGTTTTATGCGTATGTTGCTTGTCTGTGATGGACATGCTGGTTTGTTGGGTAACCTTGGTGTAAGGAAAACGTTTGTTGTGTTGTATAAATGTTTGTGGGAATATCATTTGCCATTCAAAGACGTGTTGCACGAACGTTTGTGGAAGTATCATTTGTCATTCATTAATGTATTGCATGAACATTTGTGGGAGTATCATTTGTCATACATTGACGTGTTGCATGAACGTTTGAGGGAGTATCATTTGTGTTTCATTGAGTTTGCATATAATTGTAGTGGTCATTCTGGTGAATATAAGATTTCAGACTTGTTGCATGAACGTTTGCGGGAGTATCATTTGCCATTCATTGAGTGTGCATATTGGAGTGGTCATTTTGGTTCGGGGAAGACTTTAGATGTGCTTCATGAACATTTGTGGGAGTATTGTTTGCCAATCATTGAGTTTACATATAATTGGAGTGTTCATGCTACTACTAAATTTTCACCAATTGAAATTGTTTGTATACTTAATCCATTTCCTCCTTCAGATTTAAAGTCTTTACCAATTGATGATAGGAGTAGCTTGGATGGACTATTCCAAATTCTTGAACAAATTATTGAAAATGCATGTCTAATGGATCTTCCAGGTAAGTATCATGTTTCTACTATTTTCAATGTTACTAACCATTTTCCCTTTGATCCAGGTGGAGATTCGAGGTCAAATCCTCTTGAGGAGAGGGGGAATGATGGGAACCAAGATGAGCCTAATCTTAAAGATCATTTACAACTTCCAGATGGGCCAAGAAGATCAAGGAGACAATGCAATGATTGATGCAATCCACTTGGGACAAGTTTAGCAAGAGCCCAACATTCAAGATGGGGCTTGAAGGATGAAGATCCAGTTTTAATTCATTTGATCAGCTATGGAAGATGGCAACGACAAGACTTAAAGGCTTGGGCTCTTGAAGGGTTTCAACTTATTTAATTCATTTAAAGAACTTATTTTATTTGTTTAGAATAATTGAGTTTATTATGGAAAGCACTTAAGGGGGCTTATGCAAGGGCATGTTGGGAAAGTTATTATTTTATTGAACTAGGGTTAGGGTTACTGTAGCCGAGTTACTGTAGCTCGGCACTGTAGCCGCGGCACTGTTCATCCAGGGGTACTTTTGGAAGATGGGGGTTTATTTTGGCTAGGGTTTCATTAGGTTTTCCTTTAAATACTCTATGTAGCCTCATTCTAATCAGATTATGAAATTTATAAAATTTGATGAATTTATTCATTGTGAGTTGAGTTTTACTCCTCTTGTTCTTAATTGAACTTTTGAACTTATCAAAGGTAAATCACAACCTTTGTGGCGTTCCTCCTTTGTAATCTGGGTTCTTGAGACGGGTTCTTCAACGGGTCTAGATTTTAATATAATCTAGGTTCTTGAAACGGGTTCTCATCGGGTCTAGGTTCTCCATCCATTGACTTGATTTTGGCTTTCTTGGGGAGTTTTCAAATTGACTGTGGGTTCAAAGGATTTCATTCCCGCGGGTTCATATCACTTCTTCCCCAAATGCATGTGACATGAGACTTAAACATGCTTACTCATACTTGACATATGACATGCAAAATGCCGTGCATGAAATAACCAAGCATAACATGTTCATTTCATAACATGATAACATAAACCATATGAGATACCATAACGCATACATAGAACCATGAGAACTTGCTTAGGCCGAAACTTATAGGCACCAAAACATGAAGATTCATCTCATAAACATGTTCCAATCCTCAAACATATATTATAGAAATCAAAACATAGTAAACTAAGACATGAAATCATAGATTTTTGGCTAAGTTCAACACTTCCAAAGTATGTTCAAACCGAAACATCATGTTGCAATACCATCAACCTTAATCAAGTGAAAACCGAAACTCATAGACAACTTTCATGGAAATTTCATCACAAATCCGAAACATATAATTCATTCCTTAGAGTTACTCAAGATCATATTAACATATACAGAAAAACATCCAAGAGATAACAAACAAAACAAACAAAAACCATGGAAAGATTTACACAATCACATGCGAATATTAACCAAGAGTAAGTTGAGTGTATATTTACAAAATCCACGTAAGGAATACTAGCAAGCTGTAAATCAAAACATACTATATTAGAAAGTGCATCTAAAACCCTTCCTCATGTGCTTTAGTGCTTATATGGATTTCTAGGACATCACTTGGTCTTAAACCATTCAGCTTCTAACGTTAAAGTATTTAAAGATATTTTATGAAGAATAAAAGAAATGTACGGTACCTTTTTTTGATTTGCTCTGGCGATTTGGCGATATAACTTTGCTAGGGTTCATTACGTGGTTGGGCTGCATGACAGCGAGCGCCGTAGAGGCAAATCGATGTTCCTACGTTGATCTTGTCTCCACGGTCCCGCAACCCATTCCTAAAATGATTGTGCCTCATCGTGGGCCAAAATATGTGGATGGTGAAATCTGTTTTCAGTTTTCTAAGGAGGAGATTGCACGATCTGCAGAACCGTTCCGTTTTTCCATTGTTTTAAAGTTTCTAAAATAGTGGCCTTCTTTGAATGCTATACGATCGTTCATTAATAATTTGATGGGAACCAAGGTGGGCCTAGTCTTAAAGATATGTTGGAAGTTCCAGATGACCCAAATACAAGTTCAAGGGCTTAAACGATGAAGATTATGCTTTGATTCATTTCATAAGCTATGGAAAGGGCAACAACATGACTTATAGGCTTTGGACACTTGAAGGCTTTCAACTTATTTAATTAATTTCAAGGACCAATTTTATTTGCTTAGAATAATTGGGTTTATGCCTATGTAAGGGCATGTTGGGAAAATTATTATTTTATTGAACTAGGGTTAGGGTTACTGTAGCCGAGTTACTGTAGTGCCATACTGTAGCTGCGGCACTGCTCACTCAGGGGTATTTTTGAAAGATGGGGTTTTATTTTATCTAGGGTTTTAATTAGGTTTTGGTTTAAATACTCTTTGTAGTCTCATTTTCAAAAGTTTATGAAGTTCATGAAATTGGATGAATTTATTTATTGTGAGTTGAGTTTTATTCCTCTTGTTCTTAATTGAACTTTTGAACTTATCAGAGGTAAATCACAACCTTTGTGGCGTTCCTCCTTTGTAATCTGGGTTCTTGTAACGGGTTCTTCAACGAGTCTAGATTTTGATATAATCTAGGTTCTTGAAACGAGTTCTCATCGGGTCTAGATTCTCCATCCGTTGACTTGACTTTGGCGTTTTTGGAGAGTTTTTAAATTGATTATGAGTTCAAGGGAATTCCTTTCCCGCGGGTTCATATCATTTGGTATTCAGAGCAAGGTTTCCAATCAGGTCTGATTCTATCTTTTAATTTTAGCATTCTTAAATTTAATTCTAGGGCTTCATTGTTCTAGGGTTGCCCAAAAAAAAAAATAGAAACAAAAAGTAGGCTGCCGAAATTCTTAGGGTTTTGGGTTTGGCTGAAATTTGCATCACCTAGGGTTTCAAAATTCTAGGGTTTCCTGCATCTCTAAGTTTGTCAATTGCTTGGAGTGTCGTTCCATTGATTCTCTTCTACTTCATTTGTCCATGCTTGTGTGTTTGAATTCAATTGGTTGGTTTTCACAACTGAATATTGCTGTTTGTGGATGAATTAGAGAAAAGAAAAGAAAGGAAAAGAAAAGAAAAGAAAAGAAAAGAAATGAAAGGAAAAGAAAAGAAAAGAAAAGAAGAAGATGAAGAAAAGAGAAGGTAGCATATTCAAAGTTGCTACATAGTTACAACAAAGAGAAATAAAGAAATTTGTTGATTAAACCTTATGATCAATGGGGCTGCTGCATATAGGGGTGAACAAAAAGACCGAATTACCCGACCTGTTGTTGTTTTAAATCGGAAACGGAATACCCATTACCCGATTCGTTTTTAAACGGGTAATACCCGTTTACCCGATTGCATCTAATATCACGGGAAAACCCGCTCGACATTCTCTACCTCGCAGCCACTCTCCTCCTCGCAAGCCCACTCTCTCCATCACAACTCTCTCCATCGCAGATCTCACTCTCTCCATCGCAACTCAGAATCAAGGTTAGTGGGTTTGTCGTTTGGTTTATGGGTGTTTGGATGGTTGGAAAACAGATTATTTAAAAACGGAATCAAGCTGTTGATTTTTGTAGTTCTGAATTTTTGTGATTGCCCATGTTGATTACTTTTATTCATAGCATAATCTGCATGCCTTGAGTCAAGTCTACGAGTCTTTTTGAACCCACCAAAGGAATTTTTGAGCAAACACACTATTCCAAGTAGTTCTTTTTGTTTTAGAGATGGGGTTTAGAGAAAAGAAGAAATGGAATAGAGGAAAATGGTGGGTTGGAGAGAAAATAAACGGAAGAGAGAGACTGAGTAAATTCAAAAAATGTCCTATTAACTTTGCTCTAATACCAAGCAGTTTTTTTTTTTTTAGAGATGGAGTTGGGGCAAAATCACACACTACCCTCTTATATCCAACAGTTATACATTCATTGGATATACTTGATTATACATTAACAATTCTCATAAAGGAAAGCAAGAACAATGATGCATGGTAAATTAATAATTTTGTTTCTTGATGTTCACCTTTATACCAACAATTCTTGATGGTTTTTTCTTAGTTTGGATATGGTATGGGAGATAGATATTGGGGGCATTGGTGGGTCACCAGTACTGAAACTGATTTTTGTGGGTATTAAGAGTTGGTATTGTGGCTGCCCAGAAAGCTGCCTCTTGTAATATATGTATACATATATTTAATCCTCTTGGAATCAAAGGATTGCATGCCCCTTACCTCGGAACACAAAACCATTGACCCAAATTCAACTCCCTCCAGCTCCCATCGATCTCTTCCATATCCACTTCTAGGTGTGTCTAAAGTTGCATTCTTTTGCTGTAACTCACTTTGCAGCCATTTATGGGGGAGGGATCTCAAGGATGTTTAGTGTGTGTTTGTATATATATATATGATCTGGGTTTGGAATGCTTGCTTCTTTAGGTTAAGGAAGATATATATAATAGCTTAAACACAGAATGATTAGATTTTGTTATCTTTCTTAATTTTTTTTCCATTTTCACTTTTCTTAAGCAGCATTTTTCTCTGTTTGGTATTGTTGTTTGTGCACAATCTGATCATAGGATCCTTTGATGATCATGATAAGCTATTAAGCTGTATTAATTTTTTCTTTGTGTGTGTGAAATGGAAGAACATTAATCAAGCACAAGCTTTATTTGTTAATGAATGCATATGAATACCACATAACATCTGATTAATATTGTGGTTGAATTATTACATTAAGACATTTTTGAGATTATCAATAACATGGCCTTTCAGTATTGAGCTTTCATCAGCCGCTTCCAGAAACCAGAAGTTTTGCAATCTTGAACAGATCTATCACCAAAATTTGATGGAAACCTGCCAGTGTAGCTCTCATTAAACCTTGTGAGGTTTTGTGTTATGGGGCTCTTGGGGTGGTGGACCTTTACCATTTTGGGCAGTTTGTTGGTGGGTGCCTTTTGCATTTGGTTCATGTACTGCCTTCTGCATAACCTCATTGACTTTTCATTCTTTGCCATTATGATTGCTGACTTTTCATAGAATCAGCTTACTTGCTGAATCACAAAGGTATTATATTAAGCACAACTAAATATCTTATGGTTGCATTGGAGTTTGACTGAAGTGTTGTTTCAAACGAAAAAGATTTTTGTTGTAATGTTGACAATTGTTAAGATTAGAAAGCTGAGGTCCTCTTCTGCAGCAGTAACTGTGGGTCTTTTCTATTTTTATTTTTTGATATAGTGCCTGTGATGTTGAATAGTCAAATTGTTACAGAATTAGTTCCTTGCTGATGTGAGTTCTCTCTTATACAGTCTTTGAATGCTCAATCAAGGGCACTGCTTATGTAGAAGCTATATCGCTCCGGTGTTGCCACAAGGTTGATGAGGTTGATCAATCGCTGTACTAGAGATAGAGAAGTAATTTGTTTCTGTTATTGCTCTTTTTCATGCTGGGTTGATCATTTGTTGTACTAGAGTTTTGGTTAGTAGTTGCTGTTTTGAACAGAGTTTGTGGGTGATTGGATCAATACTCATTTTTTTAGTTTTTTCTTGATGTGTATATTTACAAACAGATTTTTTGTAAACTCTTGGACTCTGAAGAATAAGAGACTTAAAAAAAAAAAAATTTCGGGTAATCGGGTATTCCGAAAACAATGTTCGGGTCGGGTAATCGGGTATCGGCCAAATCGGATAATCGGGTATCGGAATAGCTTTGTGATCATTTATCCACCCTAACCTCTCCACAATCATTCAACTACTGCAATTTGTATGGTCTAGAGTGTTTTAAGGTTGGTAAATTAAATTTCTCAACCAAAGTAGTGCTAGCTACATTAGTACAACTCCCCCCATCAATGATCATACTACATACCTTATTGTTGACATGGCATCTAGTATGGAAAATGTTCTCTTGCTGTTGCTCTGCATCATCCACCTTAATGTGTGCATTGAGAGCACGCCTGGCAACAAGAGACTCACCTGTGTATACCACTCCATCATCATCACTAGCATCAACCAACTCGGGCACCTCATCACTATCATCCTCACTCTCAGTCATCACCTCCCCATTATCACGCATAATCATCACCCTCCTATTTGGACATTGAGAAGCAATGTGCCCTGAACTCAAATACTTAAAACATTTAATATCTCTATTCCGTGAAAGTTGGGATTCTACCTTGGGTTTGTTGCTAGTTCCCTCATCTTTTCCTTTAGGTGGTTCAGTCTTTCTCTTTGCTTCAGCTGGATCATTCCTATCCCAATTTGATTTCCAAGTAGTGCTAGAAACCGAAGTGTACCTAGCTGTCCCTTTTCTCTTTAATTGTCTCTCCACCTTCATAGCTATGTGCACCATGTCCTCTATCTCCACATAATGCTGCAATTCAATTACATTGGCTATGTCCCTATTCAAACCGCTCAAAAATCTAGCCATGGTGGCCTCTCGATCCTCCTCTACATTAGCCCGAATCATCGCCACCTCCATCTCCTTATGGTAATCCTCCACACTCCTAGACCCCTTTGTAAGATTTTGTAATTTCTGGTAAAGGTATCTATAGTAATGGCTTGGAACAAATTCCCGCCTCATGAGAGCTTTCAACTCTCCCCATGTCTCTATAGGCCTCTCATAATTCCTCCTATTGGTCACTAATTGATCCCCACCAAATAATAGCATAATCAGTGAACTCAATTACCGCCAACTTCACTTTCTTCTCCTCACAGTAATTATGGCAATCAAACACCAACTCTATTTTTTTCTCCCACTCTAGATAAACCTCAAGGTCAGTTCTACCTTGGAAAGATGGTATTTTCATTTTGATGCTACCAAGGTCTCTATCTACACCATCCCGAACCCTTAGATTCCCCTCAAGCCCTCTTTCATGCCTAACTCTTCTATTTCTACCCAACCCAACGTCAGATGCTAAGTCTTCCTCATCCTCACCATCTCCTTCATTCTCATACTGATTTTCAACTCTATGCTCACGTTGCCTCATGTCCCTCCCACCTTGTAGATTTTTAATCACTGCTTCTTGATTATCCGTCCTATCCCTCACTTCACCCAACACCAAGTTCAACAGCTCAAACTGTTGTTGCATGGCTTGCAACACAAAGGATGAGTTATCTGCTCTCCCCCTTGGTGAGGCGCTACTCCGATGAGACATTATCAGGTGCTACACAAAAGAATGTTAGTGGCAAAAAAAAGTAAATCTCACACACTCCCTTACGTGTTTACATTCGAATAATGATACTCCACTCGTGTTTCACTCTTAATTGGCTTTTTTTCCGATAATGGTCTCACACTCTCTTGCCATTTACCTCAAGAGTATTCACACTCAAGTTCTTTAAGAACTAATTGACTCAATCAAGACAAAGCAACCTTATTTTATCCCAACTAGTAATTAGGTCCAAGAAACAAGAACAAGAGAAATACAGAAGGAATGAAAGAAAAAAAAAACGGCACGGGAATCAAGGAAATTATACGAATGAAATAATACTATAAGATAAGATACCAACTAGAATAATGTATGCACCCCCTTTGATGATATGGCTCAAGAAAAAAAAATCTCGGATTTTGTTTTTTTTTTTTTTCTTTTCCTTTCTTTTCTGATGGGAACCAAGGTGGGCCTAGTCTTAAAGATATGTCTTAAAGATATGTTGCAAGTTCCAGATGGGCCAAATACAAGTTCAAGGGCTTAAATGATGAAGATTATGCTTTGATTCATTTCATAAGCTGTGGAAAGGGCAACAACATGACTTATAGTCTTTGGGCATTTGAAGGCTTTCAATTTATTTAATTAATTTCAGGGAGCTATTTTATTTGCATAGAATAATTGGGTTTATGCCTATGTAAGGGCATGTTGGGAAAGTTATTGTTTTATTGAACTAGGGTTACTGTAGCCTAGTTACTGTAGCGCATACTGTAGCCGCGGCACTGTTCACTAAGGGGTATTTTTGGAAGATGGGGTTTTATTTTTTATCTAGGGTTTTAATTAGGTTTTGGTTTAAATACTCTTTGTAGCCTCATTTTCAGAAGTTTTATGAAGTTTATGAAATTTGATGAATTTATTCATTGTGAGTTGGGTTTTACTCCTCTTGTTCTTAATTGAACTTTTGAACTTATCAAAGGTAAATCACAACCATTGTGGCGTTCCTCCTTTGTAATCTCTGTTCTTGAGACGGGTTCTTCAACGGGTCTAGATTCTCCATCCATTGACTTGATTTTGACTTTCTTGGGATATTTTCTGATGGGAACCAAGATGAGCCTAATCTTAAAGATCATTTACAACTTCCAGATGGGCCAAGAAGATCAAGGAGACAATGCAATGATTGATGCAATCCACTTGGGACAAGTTTAGCAAGAGCCCAACATTCAAGATGGGGCTTGAAGGATGAAGATCCAGTTTTAATTCATTTGATCAGCTATGGAAGATGGCAACGACAAGACTTAAAGGCTTGGGCTCTTGAAGGGTTTCAACTTATTTAATTCATTTAAAGAACTTATTTTATTTGTTTAGAATAATTGAGTTTATTATGGGAAGCACTTAAGGGGGCTTATGCAAGGGCATGTTGGGAAAGTTATTATTTTATTGAACTAGGGTTAGGGTTACTGTAGCCGAGTTACTGTAGCTCGGCACTGTAGCCGCGGCACTGTTCATCCAGGGGTACTTTTGGAAGATGGGGGTTTATTTTGGCTAGGGTTTCATTAGGTTTTCCTTTAAATACTCTATGTAGCCTCATTCTAATCAGATTATGAAGTTTATGATATTTGATGAATTTATTCATTGTGAGTTGAGTTTTACTCCTCTTGTTCTTAATTGAACTTTTGAACTTATCAGAGGTAAATCACAACCTTTGTGGCGTTCCTCCTTTGTAATCTGGGTTCTTGAGACGGGTTCTTCAACGGGTCTAGATTTTAATATAATCTAGGTTCTTGAAACGAGTTCTCATCGGGTCTAGGTTCTCCATCCATTGACTTGATTTTGGCTTTCTTGGGGAGTTTTCAAATTGACTGTGGGTTCAAGGGATTCCTTTCCCGCGGGTTCATATCATTTGGTATTCAGAGCAAGGTTTCCAATCAGGTCTGATTCTATCTTTTAATTTTAGTATCCTTAAATTTAATTCTAGGGCTTCATTGTTCTAGGGTTGCCAAAAAAAAAAAAAATTGAAATAAAAAGTAGGCTGCCAAAATTCTTAAGGTTTTGGGTTTGGCTGAAATTTGCATCACCTAGGGTTTCAAAATTCTAGGGTTTCCTGCATCTCTAAGTTTGTCAATTGCTTGGAGTGTCGTTCCATTGATTCTTTTCTATTTCATTGTCCATGTTTGTGTGTTTGAATTCAATTGGTTGGTTTTCACAATTGAATATTGCTGTTTGTGGATGAATTAGAGAAAAGAAAAGAAAGGAAAAGAAAAGAAAAGAAAAGAAAAGAAAAGAAAGGAAAGGAAAAGAAAAGAAAAGAAAAGAAAATTCCAAAAAAAAAAAAAAAAAAAAGAAGAAGTTGAAGAGAAGAGAAGGTAGCATATTCAAAGTTGCTACATAGTTACAACAATGAGAAAGAAAGAAATTTGTTGATTGAACCTTATCATCAAAGGGGCTGCTGCATACATCACTCAAGTTGGTATCTTGTCTTATTGTTACTCTTTCATTCGTATAACTTCATTGATTCTCGTGTCATTTTTATTCCTTCATGTTTCTCTTGTTCTTGTTTCCTGGATCTAATTACTAGTTGGGATAAAACAAGGTTGCCTTGTCTTGATTGAGTTCATTTAGTTCTGAAAGAACTTGAGTGGGAAAGCTCTCGAGGTAAAAGGCAAGAGAGTGTGAGACTATTATTGGAAAAAAGCCAACTAAGAGTGAAACACGAGTTGAGTGCCATTATTTGAGTGCAAACACGTAAGGGAGTGTGTGAGGTTTTCCACTAACTTTCTTTTTGTGCAGCACATTATAATGTCTCATCGGAGTAGCTCATCAGTAAGGGGGAGAGAATATAACTCATCCATTGTGTTGCAAGCCATGCAACAACAGTTTGAGCAGTTGAACTTGGTGTTGGGTGAAGTGAGGGATAGTATGGATAATCAAGAAGCAGTGATTATAAATCTGCAATGTGAGAGAGATAGGAGGCGACGTGAGCCTAGAATTGAGAATGGGTATAAGAATGGAGAGTTTGGTGAGGATGATGAAGGCTTAACGTTTGAAGTTGGATTGGGTGGACATAGAGGAGTTAGGCATGGAAGAGGCCTTAGGGCAAACTCAGGGGGTCGAGATAGAGTAGATAAGAACCTTGGGAGCATCAAAATGAAAATACCATCATTCCAAGGTAGAACCGACCCTGAAGTTTATTTAGAGTGGGAGAAAAGAATAGAGTTGGTGTTTGATTGTCATAATTACTCTGAGGAGAAGAAGGTGAAGTTGGCTGTAATTGAGTTCACTGATTATGCGGCTATTTGGTGGGATCAATTAGTGACCAATAGGAGAAAGAATCTTGAGAGGCCTGTAAAAACATGGAGAGAGTTAAAAGCTATCATGAGGCGGAGATTTGTACCTAGCCACTACTATAGAGACCTCTACCAAAAATTACAAAATCTTACACAAGGGTCTAGGAGTGTAGAGGATTACCATAAGGAGATGGAGGTGGCTATGATTCGGGCTAATGTAGTAGAGGATCAGGAGGCCACGATGACAAGATTTTTGAGTGGGTTGAATACGGAGATAGCCAATGTAGTTGAGTTGCAACATTATGTGGAGGTAGAGGATATGGTGCACATGGCTATGAAGGTGGAGAGGCGGCTAAAAGGAAAGGGTACATCAAGGTATACTTCAGTTTCTAATACTCCTTGGAAACCAAAGTTGGACAAAAATGATCAAGTTGTAATAAGGGGGAAGGCCGACGAACCACCTAAGGGAAATGATTTGGGTGAGACTGAAACCTCAAGAAAAAAAGAGAATGAGTTGCAAAAATATTGTGAGGCCGAGAGCTCAAAAAAAGAGGAGAGTGGAAGAAAAAGAGAGCGTGAAATAGAAAAAGAGAGTGAGAGGAAAAAAAAGAATGAGGCCGAAACATCAAAAGAAAGAAAGAGTGAAAAAGAAAATAGAGAGGTGGCTGAGAGTCAAGAAAAAAGAGTTGCACAAGAGGAAAAAGAAAAAGAGATTGCAGAGAGAAACAAAAAGGCAAAAGTGAGTTTTTATGCTAAGGCAAGCTTTTATACTAATGAATTTAACGACTCTTTGCCTAGTGTTGTTGTTTCTTTGTTGCAGGGATATAAGGTCGTGATTTCTAGCGGCGTGTTTAGTGGATTGCCACCTATTAGGGAGATAGAGCACTACATTTATTTTGTGTCAGGTGCGACTATCCCTACCCAACCTTTCTTGGAAGAACATGAGTCCTTGACACATTTAAAGGGACAAGGTAAGTTGTTGACTAGAATGCATGCTAAGTGGGAGGATTGTATTGAGACTTTTCCTCATGTATTCAAATACACACAAGGTATGGAAAATTTTGTGGTTGAGGCTTTAGCAAGAAGGTATGTCCTTATCTTCATTTTAGATGCAAAATTGTTGAGACTTGAATATGAGAAGGAATTGCATGCTAATGATGACGACTTTGCTAGTGTGTATGGAACATGTGAGAAATCATCATTTGGTAAGTTCTATAAACTAGATTGGTACTTGTTTAGAATGAATAAATTTTGTGTGCCTACTAGTTTTATGCGTATGTTGCTTGTCTGTGATGGACATGCTGGTTTGTTGGGTAACCTTGGTGTAAGGAAAACGTTTGTTGTGTTGTATAAATGTTTGTGGGAATATCATTTGCCATTCAAAGACGTGTTGCACGAACGTTTGTGGAAGTATCATTTGTCATTCATTAATGTATTGCATGAACATTTGTGGGAGTATCATTTGTCATACATTGACGTGTTGCATGAACGTTTGAGGGAGTATCATTTGTGTTTCATTGAGTTTGCATATAATTGTAGTGGTCATTCTGGTGAATATAAGATTTCAGACTTGTTGCATGAACGTTTGCGGGAGTATCATTTGCCATTCATTGAGTGTGCATATTGGAGTGGTCATTTTGGTTCGGGGAAGACTTTAGATGTGCTTCATGAACATTTGTGGGAGTATTGTTTGCCAATCATTGAGTTTACATATAATTGGAGTGTTCATGCTACTACTAAATTTTCACCAATTGAAATTGTTTGTATACTTAATCCATTTCCTCCTTCAGATTTAAAGTCTTTACCAATTGATGATATGAGTAGCTTGGATGGACTATTCCAAATTCTTGAACAAATTATTGAAAATGCATGTCTAATGGATCTTCCAGGTAAGTATCATGTTTCTACTATTTTCAATGTTACTAACCATTTTCCCTTTGATCCAGGTGGAGATTCGAGGTCGAATCCTCTTGAGGAGAGGGGGAATGATGGGAACCAAGATGAGCCTAATCTTAAAGATCATTTACAACTTCCAGATGGGCCAAGAAGATCAAGGAGACAATGCAATGATTGATGCAATCCACTTGGGACAAGTTTAGCAAGAGCCCAACATTCAAGATGGGGCTTGAAGGATGAAGATCCAGTTTTAATTCATTTGATCAGCTATGGAAGATGGCAACGACAAGACTTAAAGGCTTGGGCTCTTGAAGGGTTTCAACTTATTTAATTCATTTAAAGAACTTATTTTATTTGTTTAGAATAATTGAGTTTATTATGGGAAGCACTTAAGGGGGCTTATGCAAGGGCATGTTGGGAAAGTTATTATTTTATTGAACTAGGGTTAGGGTTACTGTAGCCGAGTTACTGTAGCTCGGCACTGTAGCCGCGGCACTGTTCATCCAGGGGTACTTTTGGAAGATGGGGGTTTATTTTGGCTAGGGTTTCATTAGGTTTTCCTTTAAATACTCTATGTAGCCTCATTCTAATCAGATTATGAAGTTTATAAAATTTGATGAATTTATTCATTGTGAGTTGAGTTTTACTCCTCTTGTTCTTAATTGAACTTTTGAACTTATCAAAGGTAAATCACAACCTTTGTGGCGTTCCTCCTTTGTAATCTGGGTTCTTGAGACGGGTTCTTCAACGGGTCTAGATTTTAATATAATCTAGGTTCTTGAAACGAGTTCTCATTGGGTCTAGGTTCTCCATCCGTTGACTTGATTTTGGCTTTCTTGGGGTATTTTCAAATTGACTGTGGGTTCAAGGGATTCCTTTCCCGCGGGTTCATATCATCTTAACCGTTAAGCAGCAAGAGGACAAGAGCTTGAAAGCCAACCTGGCCAAATTCAACAAAGATCGCATGATCACTGATGACCAAGAAGAGAAGATTAAGATTACTCTTGTTGCCCTCCTGGGCGACATATGGCCTTGAAACCCATTTATGACTGAGTTGGCCAGGAAGACTCCAACCACATTATGAGAATTTATGGACCAAGTGAACGGGTTCATAAATGCTGAAAACACGCTTTGGGCATTGACTGCACCAAGAAAACCACATTATGAGAATTTATGGACCAAGTGAACGGGTTCATAAATGCTGAAAACACGCTTTCGGCATTGACTGCACCAAGAAAGACATATCTTGAGCAGGTCGATAGGAAAGCCAAGGCATCAGCCCAATCCAAAAATGCGGACAAAGCAAAAGGAGGACACCGCGACAAAGGACGACTCTTGCCCCTTGAGGGGGGTGGACGCACGACATGATCGGGCAACACTGACAATGTAGGAGGATGACAGGCCCGCTGCCTGGGTTGTCGATCATCGGGATGGTGGCTAATGTGGGATTTCGCAAGTACACAAAATTGTAACAAGTAAAATATTGATAAAGAAGGATGTCGAACCCACGAGGACTATTTACCTATTAACTATTGAAATTGTTCAAATTTTTAACTTATTTGAAAATTAAGAAAATTGGTGGATTTTGAATTTAAAAAAAAAAGACAAAAAAAAAAAGAAATTAAATCAACAAATGAAGACTTTACCAAATACTTAAAAAGAACAAGATTTCACTCAAAAATAAAATGCTAAGGCAACCAACTCACCTAACCAATCCGATCCAAATCCTAACCATACAATCAATCAATTATCATCCTATTGGATGGCGAAATATTCTAACTTATCTAAAACCATCTCTCGAGTAGAATTAGAATTACCCAACTTACGCTAACCCGCAATATGTCTATGCGAATTTAAAAGCATTTGAGCACATTAAGATTAATAATGTTTCACATAAAACCCGCATAAATCATGTTGATATATTCTTGTCTTTCGTTCAATTCATGGCATACACCGTACGAAGCTAAACTACATGCATCATCTCTCGAATTAACATGCACAACAAATCACTCAACTTTGGAATTCATAATGAAAATTGTACAAACCATAATAACTCTAGAATTCATAATGAAAATTGTACAAAGAGAAGATGAAAATTGTACAAAGAGAAGATGAAAATTGTGCAAATAGCTCAACAACAAGTATATTATTTAATGGAATTTCATTTTTCCAAGAAATATTTCCACTCCTTTGACATTTATCATAAGAAGAAACAAAAGCATAAGTATCTTTAAAAATGGTGGGCCAATGAAAACCTGATTGGAGCACTTTAGCTACAGTTTTGTTCAGTCCATGGTGCCCGCCAACCTCTAATGAATGGCAATGTCGGACCAACTCTATCTCTTCCTTAGGTATACATCTCCTAATCACTCGATCACTACAATACTTGTAGAGAACGACTTCCTTCCAATAGTAGTGCTTGACCTCCAAAAAGAATTTCTTCCTTTGTTTGTATGTAAAGTCCGGATTGATCACATTGCTTACCAAGTAGTTTACATAATCTGCATACCAAGGAACTTGTGTTAGAGATAAAACAAAGAGTTGTTCATATGAGAATACCTCATTTATTGGAAAAAGTGGGGTTGCCTCTTCGGTTCTATGCTCAAGTCTTGAAAGCTGATCGGCTACTTGATTCTTGGTTCCCTTTTTGTCTTTGATCTCGAAATCGAATTCTTGTAGGAGTAAAATTCAGCTAAGTTACCTTGCTTTAGCTAACAAGTATTTAACAGTAGAATGATCAGTGTAAATAATTACTTTTTGCCCAATTAAATATGATCTAAATTTATTGAAAGCAAAGACCACCGCTAACAATTCTTTTTCCATAGTAGCATAATTTAATTGGCATCGATCAAGGTATCACTACCATAGTAGATAACATGGAGAATCTTGTTCTTCCTTTGTCCAAGCACAACTCCTATTGCGTAATCACTTGCATCACACATCATTTCAAAGGGAAGTGCCCAATTCGGTGCACATATTATTAGGGCTGAACTTAGCTTCTTCTTCAAAAGTGCAAATGCCTGCAAACAATTATTGGAAAAGTTAAATGGAGCATCTTTGACCAAACGAGAACAAAGGGGTTTAGTAATTTTAGAAAAATCTTGAATAAAACGATGATAAAACCCCACATGTCCCAAGAAACTTCTCACGCCTTTGACCGTGGTAGGTGGAGGTAATTTTTCGATGACCTCTACTTTGACTTGATCTACCTCAATGCCTTTGGAAGAAACTTTATGCCCAAGTACAATTTTTTCCTGCACCATAAAATTACATTTTTCCCAATTAAGAACATGGTTAGCGTAAGGGAATCCCTCTGCCCCTCCGGGGTCCCAACGAGCCTGAGAATAGCAATTAAGGGAACTAGAACTGAAGGCACAACCCAGAACAAATAAAGTCTCCAACCCGGCCAATGGGTAGGCTCAACTGAACGCAACCTGCATGAGGGAATATGCTGCAGGGGATGGGACTCATCGACCTAGAAAACCCTCTAGTAGTGTCCGACTCTTGAGTGCTTATCTGTATTAGTGCGCATAATGTACGGGAAACTCTCGATCCTCTGATAGAGGGAGATCAACTAACCACCAAGGATACTAATGGGGAGAAGGAAATCGGAAAACCACACTGCATTAATGGTACCACTACCTGAGCTATATGCCACATTAATGATGTCGTCGTAGAGCCACGCCTCATTTAAGAACTCTAACAAAGGGAATAGTATGAATGACACAGACTCTATGGGGGTAGATACGATCTGTCCCCCCAAACTTATGGTATAAATAGCAAGTCCCAGGTACAAGAAAACTCTCTCTAATCCCTAGACTCTTTTACTTATTTACAAACTTCCAAGAGAATTTACTAATTTTAACATTGGAGACTCCCCAACCCCAAGGTTGCCCTCTCCTAGCTCCCTCATTTCATATCTTTTGCACTCCCAGTTCTGAATATCTGAGTTGTTGGAGCCTGGCCTAAAGGCATGCAAAACATGATGTTAACAGTTAGTTTCTTCACACCTTTGTAGAACTAAAGATAAATAATTTAAACAATTATCAAATGAAGAACCAAAGACAGAAAAATCATCCATAAAAATTTCAATAAACTTTTCCATCATATCCAAAAAAATGGCCATCATGTATCGTTGAAATGTGGCCTGAGCATTGCACAAAGCAAAGGGTATTCTCTGGTAGGCAATGTTCCATATAGGCTAGTGAAAGTGGTCTTTTCTTGATCTTCCAATGAAATTTGGATTTGATTGTACCCCGAGTATCCATCTAGAAAATAATAATATGCATGATTGGTGAGTCATTACAACATTTGATCAATGAAATGTAGTGGAAAGTGATCTTTTTGTGTGATATCATTGAGCTTGCGATAGTCTATGAGCACTCACCAACCCGTGACCGTTCTTGTTGGGATTAGTTCATTATTTTCATTCTCTACCACCGTCACTCCTCCCTTCTTGGGCACTACTTGGCACCAGACTTACCCATGAGCTATCAGAAATTGGGTAAATAATTTCGACATCGAACAATTTGAGAATTTCTTTTTTACAACTTCTTGCAAGTTTAGATTAAGTCTCCTTTTTGGCTGCACCATAGGCTTATAATTCTCTTCCATTAAAATCTTGTGCATGCAAAGCAAATGGTTTATTCCCTTAATATCGGCTATAGTTCATCCCAAAGCTTGCTTGTGAGCTCTCAAAACTCGTAGTAACTTCTATTCTTCAAGACCTTTCAAAGATGAAGAAATTATTACGGGTCAAGAAGAATCATGTAAATAAGTATATTTAAGATGAGAAGGAAGGGGTTTGAGTTCTAAAGAAGGGGCCTCAATAATGGATGGCTTTTGTGGAGTAGTGTTTTCGCCCAATGTTATGTTTTATGGCTTCCCGTTAGGCAAGTAAGCCATAGATGCTTTCAAGTAGTGTGCACAATTGCTTATCTTTGAATTCTTGGAATCGGTAGTGCCGGATTGAATAAGACATGCCTCAAGTGGTTCCTTAGGATAACTCTCTTCAAAAATTTCTACCACAAGTTCATCAATCACATCTATGTTGAAGCATGCATCAGTTGTTGACAGATATTTCATTGCTTCAAATACATTAAATGTAACATGTTCATCTTGCACCTGTAGGTTTAGTTTCCCTTATTGCACATGTATGAGAGTTCTTGCTGTGGCTAAGAACGGTTGACCAAGAATAAGTGGGGTTTCTCGATCTTCCTCCATATCTACAACAATAAAATCTGCAGGGATAAACTTGTCAAGTTTAACAAGAACATGATATGCCTCTTGGTCGTTTAATGGATCAATCTGCCAATTGAAGTGAAACAATTGTGGCCTTGACCTCTCCTAGCCCCTATTGCTTGAAAATTGAAAATGGCATCAAATTTATGCTAGCACCTAAATCACACAAAGCTTTTTCGAAATAAAAGTTTCCAGTGGTGTTTGGAGTAGTAAAACTCCCTGGATCTTTAAGTTTGGTGGCAACATATTTTGCAAAATGGCGGTGCACTCTTCGGTCAACATCATGGTCTCATACTCTCCTAATTTTCTCTTGTTTGATAGAATCTCCTTCATGAACTTCAAATAGCTAAGCATTTGCAAAATGAATGTTAATATATAACTTTTTAAAAACATCAAGGAACTTAGAAAATTGTTTATCTAGCTTAATTTTCATGAAGTCTTTGAGGAAAAAGTATAAGAGGAACATAAGGAAAAGTAAGAGAAAAAGAAATGGGAGGATTTCTCAAATTTTTCACTGTTGGACTCGGAACAGGGGTGGGCGCCGTAACCTTGGATGTGCGCACTACGGCCTCAATGCCTCGACCTTCAGAACTGGGACGAGTGCCACGACCTTGAGTTTTTGGCGCCACGGCTCTCACATTTTGCTCCTCTTTTCTGGCATTTTGCTCTTTCTCTTGTAAAGTAAGCTCCCTTCCACTTCTTAAAGTAATCGTCTTCACTTGCTCTTCCAGATTGTTTTCTGTGGTGCTTGGAACTGATCCTTGAGGCCTTTCGGACATTAATTTTGCCAATTGACCAACCGTCCTTTCAATGCTCCACATAGTGTTCTCATTGTTCTTCAGAGTTATGTCATGATCTTGAAATCTAGTATCCACCTTGACCATAAATTGTGTCATACCTCCTCTATATTCAGCTTCTTTTCTTGTTGTTGATTTTGAAAACCCAGTGGAGGCTTGGAAACATTTTGGGAGTTGCACTATGAGAAATTTGGGTGGTTTTGCCATCCTGAATTGTAAGTATTGGAATAAGGATTGTTTTATCGTTGGTAATTCGACACAAAATTTACTTGTTCCGAACTATTATTAGCGAATGGATTTTCCACTTGACAATCTACCCCGATATGATTTCCTGCACAAAATTCACAAATTGCATTAGTAGATTGAATGGAACTCACGTTGATATTGTCAAATTTCTTAGATAAAGTTGCAACTTGAGCAACTAGAGTAGAAAAAGAACCAATTTCGTGAACTCCCTGGGTTCTTTTTGGTGTCACTCAATCCACTGGTCATTGGTAATTATTGGTTTCTATCTCCTCCACAAACTCATATACGTCTTCCGGTGATTTCTTCATCAAAGTCCCTCCGGCTACCGCATCAATCATTGTAAGTGTTGTAGGCTGTAAACCATTGTAGAAAGTTTGCACTTGAATCCAAACAGGAAGTCCATGATGTGGGCACTTTCTAAGCAATTCTTTATATCTCTCCCAAGCTTCATAACTCCATATCAAATTGGACAAAAGTGGTGATATCGTTTCACAATTTTGGCTGGGGGAAAGAACATTACCAAAAACTTTTTAGCCAAATCATCCCATGTAATTATGGTTAATGGTGGATGTAAGTTTTACCATGCCTTTGCCTTGTCTCAGAGGGAGAAGGGAAAGAGTCTCAATCTAATTGCATCATCAGAAACTCTTTTATGTTTAAAAGTATTACATAACTCCAGAAAATTAGCTATGTGAGCATTTGGATCATCATGTGGCATGCTACTAAATTGCACCTTTGAGGCCACCATTTGAATAATAGTTGGCTTTATCTCAAAGTCATTGGCTTGAATGGCAGGCCATCTAATTCCAAAAGTAGCATTGGTGACCAAGGGGACAACATAATCTCCCAAAGTCTTGTTTCCAAGTTGATCTTCCATTATTTCATTCTCAATTGTGGAATCCTCCTTCTCCTCCTTGTTCAACGATGAAGGGTGCGTTCAATTTCAGAGTCAAAATGTACTAAATCCAAGCTTTGAGTACGTCTCATGCACAACTCAGGAAACCTGAAAAGAAAAAGAAAAACAAATTAAAAATTAAGACTAAGATAAAGAAAAATCAAATTAACCTATAACTAGTTGGTATAAGTAATAGAAAATAAATAATCCCCGGCAATGGCGCCAAAAACTTAATGTGGAATACCGTAAGTGTACGAAATCGTAACAAGTAATATAGTGATAAAGAAGGATGTCGAACCCACGAGGACTATTTACCTATTAACTTTTGAAATTGTTCTAATTCTAACTTATTTAAAAATTAAGAAAATTGGTAGATTTTGAATTAAAAGAAAAAATGAAATTAAATCAACAAATGAAGACTTTACCAAACTCTTAAAAAGCAAAAGATTCCACCCAAAAAGAAAACGCTAAGGCATCTGACTCACCTAACTAATTTGATCCCAAGTCCTAGCCACAATCAATCAATTATCATCCTATTTGACGGTGAAATATTTTAACTTTTCTAAGGCCCTCTCTCGAGTACAATTAGAATTACCCAACTTACGATAACCCACAATATGTCTATGGAAATTGAAAAGCATTTGAGCACACTAAAATTAATAATATTTCACATAAAAGTTGCATAAATCACGTTGGCACTGTCCTGTTTTCCGCTCAATTCTTGACATATATCGTGCGAAACTAAACTACATGCATCATCTCTCGAATTAACATGTACAACAAATCACTCAACTATTGGTGAGATAATTGTACACATTAAACTCAATGTTGTATACTCAAAATGAATGATCAAAATATGATCACATAGAAATAAGATTCAAAATTTTCATGGAGAGGCTACATCGTAGCCTTGGCAATATAAATTAACTCATAATAGAATCAAAACAAACCACAATAACTCTGGAATTCATAATAAAAATTGTACAAAGAGAAGATGAAAGAGTTAAGAAGGAAACTTTTTGTAGATTGAGAATCTCAATCGTCTACAAACTCCAATTCAGCCTCCGTCTCCTTCTTCCTTTTCCAAGCTTTGAATTCCTCTCCAATGGTCAAAAAAATTTTTCACTAGGCTCTGGTCATCCTCCAAATTTCTCTACTTTTCTTCCTTCCTCAAAACCCTCTCCCTTATTTCCCAAAACATGATTCTCAACTCGGCAATTTTTCCACCTCTCACTTGACGCTCTCTTTTCTCCCTTAAGATGTTCGGTTTTGGAAAAGTCTTCAACACGAAAGTTGTAGGGTTTTCTCCTAGCTTTCTGTCGACATTGAGATTGCCCTTATTGGAGTTCTCTAGCAAAAGTTATACTCCAAATATTGTCGAACTGAGATAAGCGCTTTACTTTACGCTTTTGGCAGAGTTTGCAAAAGATGATGGGCACACAACTAAGGTTTAGTAGTGCATATCATCCACAGACTAATGGAAAGATCGAGGACAATGCTGCGATCATGCATACTGGATCTAACTGGTGATTGGGAAGGTCACCTACAGTTAGTGGAGTTTCACCTACAATAAAAGTTTTCAGGCCATGATACAGATGACACCTTACGTGGCATTATATGGAAGGAAGTGCAGATCCCCACTATATTGGGATGAAGTGGAAACAAGTAAACTTGATCCAAACAAGGATGAAAGCAGCCCAGAATCGACAACAGAGTTATGACAATAAGCGACAAATAAGTCTATTGTTTGCAGTAGGAGATTGGGTACACATCAAGGTATCGCCCATGAAAGGAGTCATATGATTTGGCAAGAAGGGAAAGTTAAGTCCCTGATATGTGGGACCCTTTGAAGTAGTATAAAGAGTGGGTTCTGTAGCCTATCGATTGGACTTACCAGCTGAGATGCAAGGAATACATGATGTGTTTCATGTGTTAACTTTGAAGAAAAGCTTCGGAGAAAGACGATCAGTGATAATGGAACCCAGTAGTGTACAAATTCGGCCAAATCTGTCATATGAAGAATGACCAGTACAAATTGTTGATCATAAGGAGCAAGAGCTAAGGAATCGGACAATACCCTTAGTGAAAGTACTCTGGACTAACCCAGATTTTCAAGAAGCGACTTGGGAAAAAGAAGATTCAATGAGGAATAAATACCCTCACTTGTTTGTATCTTAGAACAAAACATTTGATGAAATGCATGTGTTTTTTGGAGTGTATGTTTGATTTGTTGATATGAATTCTTGTATGTTCACTGTTGTTAGTTTAAATATAGTGACATTATATGCACCTACCATACCCTTGGAACAGGGAATAGCCCGACCTAGGAAGACCCCACGTATGTCTATTGCGTTAGTAGCTCGAGTTAGAGAAAGACATGAATGCAGTCGCAGAAATCGATGTGAGAGATGAGACCATATGATGGCTGTACACTAGCGACAATTGGAGAAGTTCGAGCACCATCGCACTCGCATTATGGATGCAGATTCTCAGGGGAATATTTTCTTGCGAAGAGCAATACCACATGAGGAAAGACAACCCCCACGAAACCTGTTAATATGGAAAGAGGCTGGAAGGTCACGTTTACTTGGATTAAACCAAGAAGCTGAAATGAGCAGTGCTGCAGAAGCCCGTGCAAATAGGTATACCTCGTTTGAGACATTAGACACCTCTATGGATTGAATTCAAATCCGCGAGGAGGAGCAACGCATTGAGGACACTGAGCTAGCAATACATCATAATCTAAATGAAATGAGAGTGAACATGTACTATGATTAGGATTTGGACGCAATATTCTACGTTTCACAAGATTCAGTAATAGAAGGAGCAAACGAAGTACCAACCCTGTCATCGTCATCTGAAGACTTGACAGTTGCGAGTAGGAGAGGTAAAAATCCCAACCCTGCCTATTACATTTTGGTTGATGATCACAGTGCCGATTTCGAGGATGAAATGGTAGGTCCCGCGCATTCTTAAGCCCGAAAGGCATCATCGTGTAACAATATAAGCCTCGGTTAGTGATGAACGAAGTCTTTTCTTCGTCTTCGAGGTTCATGTGAATTTAGTTATACCTAGAGTAGGCATCCATAAAGCTGAGCATACGGTGGCCCACCATGGAGTTGACAATCAGATCAATGCGAGGAAGCGGGAAGCTGTCCTTCAGGCAGGCTTTGTTGAGGTCGGTGAAATCGATGCACATTCTCCATTTACTGCTCGGCTTCTTTACGAGCACTACGTTGAACAACCACTTCGGATAATGGGCTGCCCAAAGTATTTCGTCAGAAATATACTCAAACAACCATAACGATATTTGCCAAGAGTATTTAAATTTTAAATAGAGGTACCCTAACAATCAGAATGATTCTACTTGGAGTACCTTGTACTAGTTTTAAAAATGAAAATACTCTGACAATTAGAATGATTACGCCCACCATAAGTATTTTATTGAAGGTATTTTAACAATCAGAATGATTCCGTCATGAGTAGCCAATTCATGACTAACTTGGAAAATATTTTATGATGAACTCGTGTGACTCATGATATGTAAGCATGATGTGCAACAGATAAACATGTATAGTAAAAATGATATGGCCTAATATGATGTGACATGTACATGTAACTAATGACATGGCATGGCATGATGTGTAACAAATAAATATAACATAACATAATGTGTAATAGATAAACATGGCGTGTCATGCCATAAAGTTTAACAGATAAAAATGTACTTTAAAGTAAATCATGGCATGGCATATCATTTATAATAAGCATAACAAACATGAATGATAGTTTCTTACCACTACACACACATACATAAATATCCTGAAAGTAAGTTAGAGGTTAACTTACAGTGATTAAGTGTGGCGAAAAAGTTATGGGAATTAACATGAACTGAAAGGAGATATTTTTAAGGTTTAGAAAATTCTCACTATATACTTAGAAACATAAAATTCATTGACTTATGGCAAAATTGCCATTTACCCCTTTACTTGTGAGAAATGACCATTTTGCCCTTAAAATAAGGAGTTTGCATACTAACTCCAAATCTTATCAGGATTTACATTTCTTACGTAAAATTTATCCGAAATCCAAATATATAATTAGAAAAATCTAAAACTGAAGTGAACCATAAGAACTATGCTTAGGTTGATTCACATAAAATGCCAAACTCTTGATTTTTGTTGCAATTCATCCAAACTTCAACTTTCATGCTTAAACCGATTTATGCAACTCTTAAAAATCACATCCTATATTTTAAAATCATTATAAGGCAACGAAGAATTCATACCACAAAAAAGCATAAACTCCTTATATCAATAAACATGCCAAAACATTTAAGTTTTGGTCAAATTGAACAAATCCTTGATGTTCTAAGTCTAACACTTTTCAAATCAACTCCAAGGACTCCAAAAGTTCACATACACACTCTTAACTTAAATCAAATCTAACTGATAACATGATTGAAAAAAAAAATCAAAAATCACAAAAATACCTTCAAACCATCGGCATGCTCATTAAGTCTACAACCGAGTATCACATGCTCTTGACTTAGATTAAACCACCAAATCTGAATTTCTCTTGAAATAAGCATTCAAGAAATAAAATCATATACATCATATTCAAGTTCTAAACTTGATCTAAGCATTAAACCTAGGATCACATGGTAAAAATTCATGAAAACACAAAGTATACTTGTGAGCGTCAAGTTTGTGTCCTAACCGAACCTTTGCATGCATAAAACTTTATTCCATCAAGATCAAAATCAATATTCTCCAAAAATGAATTCTTAACACATAGATAAAAGTCCTAAGAACATATGTAAATATCAAGACCATAGGACCATGTTTCTACAATAAAAGATTACAAGTTTCCCAAAACAAAAACTATTTTGATACTTTCAGTTTCTAACTTTCTAAAATCATGCAAAACTCTTTATAAAAGGAATTAACATGAAAAAATTCTAAACCAAACTTTCACACTAACATGTTAAATCTTCACCATAGAAAGGTGATGGGAACCATGATGGGCCTAGTCTTAAAGATCACGGAGACAATGCAAGGATTGATGCAATCCACTTGGGACGAGTTTAGCAAGAGCTCAACATTCAAGATGAGGCTTGAAGGATGAAGATCCAATTTTGATTCATTTGATCAGCTATGGAAGATGGCAACAACAAGACTTAAAGGCTTTGGGCTCTTGAAGGGTTTCAACTTATTTAATTCATTTAAAGTACTTATTTTATTTGTTTAGAATAATTGAGTTTATTATGGGAAGCACTTAAGGGAGCTTATGCAAGGGCATGTTGGGAAAGTTATTATTTTATTGAACTAGGGTTAGGGTTACTGATATGAACCCGCGGGAAAGGAATCCCTTGAACCCACAGTCAATTTGAAAACTTCCCAAGAAAGCCAAAATCAAGTCAAAGGATGGAGAACCTAGACCCGATGAGAACTTGTTTCAAGAACCTAGATTATATTAAAATCTAGACCCGTTGAAGAACCCGTCTCAAGAACCCAGATTACAAAGGAGGAACGCCACAAAGGTTGTGATTTACCTTTGATAAGTTCAAAAGTTCAATTAAGAACAAGAGGAGTAAAACTCAACTCACAATGAATAAATTCATCAAATTTCATAAACTTCATAATCTGATTAGAATGAGGCTACATAGAGTATTTAAAGGAAAACCTAATGAAACCCTAGCCAAAATAAACCCCCATCTTCCAAAAGTACCCCTGGATGAACAGTGCCGCGGCTACAGTGCCGAGCTACAGTAACTCGGCTACAGTAACCCTAACCCTAGTTCAATAAAATAATAACTTTCCCAACATGCCCTTGCATAAGCTCCCTTAAGTGCTTCCCATAATAAACTCAATTATTCTAAACAAATAAAATAAGTACTTTAAATGAATTAAATAAGTTGAAACCCTTCAAGAGCCCAAAGCCTTTAAGTCTTGTTGTTGCCATCTTCCATAGCTGATCAAATGAATCAAAATTGGATCTTCATCCTTCAAGCCTCATCTTGAATGTTGAGCTCTTGCTAAACTCGTCCCAAGTGGATTGCATCAATCCTTGCATTGTCTCCGTGATCTTTAAGACTAGGCCCATCATGGTTCCCATCAGTTACTGTAGCCGAGTTACTGTAGCTCGGCACTGTAGCCGCGGCACTGTTCATCCAGGGGTACTTTTGGAAGATGGGGGTTTATTTTGGCTAGGGTTTCATTAGGTTTTCCTTTAAATAGTCTATGTAGCCTCATTTTAATCAGATTATGAAGTTTATGAAATTTGATGAATTTATTCATTGTGAGTTGAGTTTTACTCCTCTTGTTCTTAATTGAACTTTTGAACTTATCAAAGGTAAATCACAACTTTTGTGGCGTTCCTCCTTTGTAATCTGGGTTCTTGAGACGGGTTCTTCAACGGGTCTAGATTTTAATATAATCTAGGTTCTTGAAACAAGTTCTCATCGGGTCTAGGTTCTCCATCCTTTGACTTGATTTTGGCTTTCTTGGGAAGTTTTCAAATTGACTGTGGGTTCAAGGGATTCCTTTCCCGCGGGTTCATATCAAAAGGTCTACCCAAGATTCCACCAACAGCTTCATCAAAATATCAAAGTTTCACACAAACATTCAGACTGTCACCCACTATGACCTTTGAAACTAACTTCTAACTAAACAAAACTCAATGAAAAATTACACAAAATATATCAATAGAAGTTAGACTCAATTAGAAACAAATTATATGAAGGGAGTTTTGTGAGAATTGATTTGAAAGGCTTTGAAAAAATCGAGCAAGAATAGCTAGGAAAACTGTCTGAAGACTCTCTTTCAGGTTCTCTCTAGAAAAATGATTGTGAATACAAATTTTGAAGTGTGGGAGGCAAGGGATGACATATACAAGGTGTAGGGCTGATATGGGTGGCTGAATGACTTCTAGATGGGAGGTTGGCAGCCAAATATGGTGGGACAAAGTGTTGCACAGCCACTATTAGTAGCATAAAGTTTCTAGCTAAGTGGATGGCTATGATCTTGTAGCCTTTATGTCTTACATCAAAGGATTGTTCAGGGCTGAAATGAGTGGTGGTGTCAGACCTTGTCTAGGCCTTGGGTGGGTGAAGAACTTTCCTCAAGAAGCCTCCTTTGGTGGTGGCTTTCGGTGGGCCTAGGATAGGCCTTACCAATGGGCTAAATTTTGAGATTTCGTGGGCTTCACTTTGGGGTTTCAGTTGGGTTCAAGCCCAAAACTAAGTTTTCTTGGCCCAATGTGATTAGCAAGATGTACTAGAGTGGTTAAAGGTGCATTAGTGAAAATTTGAGTGATTAATTGCGTGTGAAAGTGATTAATCCAAGTGATTAAACACTTGATCAAAACTGGGCCATAAGGGGTTTAGAATTTTGGCTTGTTTTAGGGTTTCAATTGAAATCCAATGGTTTAGGGTTTCACTAGGGTTGAAACCCTCTTTTGGTTGGTCAAAAAGTGTTTGGTAGGATGAAATAATGTTCGCATAGGAGGCATGATCACAATGGCTTGATTTGCATCCAATCATAACACTTAACTCGTTAAGTGACAAGTGTCCTAATACTATTCCAATGAATGGCTAGGTGTGACATCCTGAATTTTCACAAGGAATCGTATTTACATTTTGCATGGATAATGATGTGTCTTTGAAATTTTGGAATAAGTATGGAAGAGATCATTAGACTAATTTCTATATATTTTTTTTAATGGGATATGGATCTTTTAGTATAAGGTTTGCTAGCCCTCAAAAGGAAATAGAGGGACCTGGCTAAAGGGAATAGGCCCATGGAGAGTATTTGATTTAGGAGGCCCAAGTTAGGCTATGGAACAAGGAGGAGGCACCACTTGGCTTCTAGATGGAGTTTTTGGTCTTTTGGAAAAAGGCTAAGTTGACACTTGTCAACCATGCATTAGATCTTTGGGTGAAAAGTGGAAGAAGCAAAAAGAGAAACTAGGGTTTTGATTTTGGAATGTAGGCGCCACTTTTTGCAAGGCACAAGTTCCCATGGACACATGGCAAGTTAGGACAAAAAGTAGTTTTGTGAGTTCCAAGATGCGTCATACTAGGAAAGACAAAAAGCATATTCTAGAAGACTTTTTGAGGAAAAAGGAAAGCATGTGACTAATGGATACAAAGGGGAGAGGAAGAAAAGAAAAAGGCACCTAAGGAATGACACAATAGTCACCTCAAGTGACATGGGATTTTCGGCAAGTCCAAGAACACACACACCCTCACACCACTTGTCAACCATGCACACTAGAAGAGTGTTTTGGAAGATTAGGGTTTTGAGGAAATTACCTTTTAACCTTTTGGTGCTTTGAAGCTAAACATAAGTGGAAGGGCAAAATGGAGAATGGAGGCAAAGAGAGTTTCAGTTTTGGGAAGAGAAGGCCACTTTGACAACACCAACCAAAGCCCCCTCATTGGTCTTCCCCATGCAAGTCCCATCTTGAGGGAAAGGGGAGGATGCCACTTGTCTTGCATGCGTTGATTGGTGAAAAGTTTGGAGGGACACTATATAAGGAGGTAGTCGAAAATGGGGGAGTCCTTTTTGCGAAAGTTTTCTTGTTCTCCTAGTGTATTTCAGCCACCACACTCACTCTCTCTATAGTTTCTATTTTCCCACATTTTCTCACTAGCCAAACATCATCACACTTACCACCATTTTAGTGTATACCAAGAAACCACTCACAATTTTTTGAGTAGGAGCTCTACACTTGGAGGTAACAATCACTTCACTTATTTTCTTGATGCGCACACACGACCAAGGGAAGAACTCGTCTTGTCATTTTCGGTTTTAGGATTTTTCTCACAGAACCACCCATTTTCACTCTAGAGACTAGGGTTTTCTCTTCTAAGAAGATGGAACCCAAAATGTTCTTGATGTTTTGAACACGTGAACATGTGATCTAGGGTAGTGCAAGATTTGGTTTTAACTCAAAAAGAAAAACTAGGGCTTTTAGCATGAGAAAAAGATTTGAAAATATCACTACGCTTACACTCATTCACATTTTTGGAATCTAGGGTTGTGGTGAGTTGATTTCCAATATACCCCGTTACATTCTCAGATTTTGCTAATATTATCATTGGACTTTTTGTAGGTAAACTTCCAACCTATCTTTGATATTATTTGTATATATTACGTGAACTCTTTTTTGTTTACTTGTTTGAACTCTTGTGTGATTATTTGTTTGACTAATTGCTATTGTATATTATTCGGCCTATGTGATGCTATGAATATTTTTATGAAATTGTGGTTTGAAGCATGATATTCCATGATGATATATTTGGCCCTAGTGTATTTATGCATGAAGTTGTTGCTAAAATCTAGTATTTCTATGACGCTATTTTCGGCTATGGATAGAAGTGATGAGAGGCAATATCTTGCGAAGTATGATTAAGCTAAGTTTCTAATATGACACATATTAGTTTCGGATTTGCCTTATATATTGGTTTTGCATGTTTGTTTGGACGTAAGATCTAATGGAAGCATGCTATAGAATGAGCTATGTTATTCAGCTTTTACATGTTGCATAAACAAGATTAATGTTCATCATGAGTCCATGTTACATGTCTCATGCATTTGGGTCCATGTTTTAAAAAGAAAGAGTCAATGATGTTTTGTAATGACCCCTAATGCTAGGATGAGGAAATGTCCTAATGGAAATCTCTGTCCACTCTGGAGTGTTTAAAGTCAAGTGGAAATCTCTGGGTCGACGAAGTATAGTCGACGGATCTCGAATGGTTCCTATGAAAGGATACCAGAGCAAGGTTGCACCTAAAGTTAGTGGGTGCGTATTACGGTGAAGGCAAATTATGTGAACTGCCATAAAAAAATATGTTTATGTTTATGATGTAGTCACCTTAATCAAAGTGAATCATTGGTTGATGCAGTAACTAGCAGGGAATGCACAATGATTTGGGGAGCCATGAGGTATCCATATATGTGAATGATATGATATGAATAAGGCATTTGAGTTCTATGACATGAAATGCTATGACATGATATGAAAGAAAGGATAAGGAATGATGAGACTTGTTCTCAATATGATATGTTATGATATGAACAAGAATCTAGCTCAAATGATATGAGCATATGTTAAGAGCTTTAAAGATGAAAAAGTCATTTTTACAAGAAAAGTCCATGATACATAAGTCAAAGTTCTATGTCATACATACATGTTCATGCATTCATTTGTGGTTTGATTTTATATGGTTGTAATATCTATGGTGTGTTGATTGTTTACAAGTTAAGATTTCTTGAAATCTCACTGTGGTAGTTTTCACTACCATTCTCCACCCGAAATTGTAGAAGTTGTAAGAGGCACCTCAGATTCCCCGAGAACTATGAACCTAGACGGTTCTGTGATAGAGGACGAGTATATTGTACACGCTCGTTACGACTATACTATAGATGCATTGAAGCACAATGCCTCACTTCTCAGGAAAATTCTAGCTAGTATTAGCGAGACTAAGATTGATGATACGATCTCCCGACCATCCAAAAATCTGAAATTTTGGTGGAACATGAACCAGTTGTTTACTTTTCCTGAGTGAGTGATATGAACCCACGGGAAATAGAATCCCTTGAACCCACAATCAGATTGAAAACTCTCCAAGAAAACCAAAATCAAGTTAATGGATAGAGAATCTAGAACCGATGAGAACTCGTTTCAAGAACCTAGATTATATTAAAATCTAGACTTGTTGAATAACCCGTATCAAGAACCCAAATTACAAAGGAGGAACGCCACAAAGGTTGTGATTTACCTTTGATAAGTTCAAGAGTTCAATCAAGAAAAAGAAGAGATAAACTCAACTCATAATGAATAAATTTATCAAATTTCATAAACTTCTTAAAATGAGGCAACAAAGAGTATTTAAACATAAACCTAATTAAAACCCTAGCCAAAATAAAGCCCCAACTTCCAAAAATACCCTTGAGTGAATAGTGCCACAGCTACAGTATGTCGCTAGAGTAACTCGGCTACAGTAACTCAGCTACAGTACTTATGAAACCCTAGTTCAACAAAATAATAAATTTCCTAACATGCCTTTGAATAGAGCCCCCCTTAAGTCCTTCTTATAATTAAACTCAATAATTATAAACTAATAAAATAAGTCATTTAAATGAATTAAACAAGTTGAAACCTTTCAAGAACCCAAAGCTTTTAAGTCTTGTCGTTGCCCTCTTCCATAGCTTATCAAATGAGTCATAATTGGATCTTCATCCTTCATGCCCATCTTGAATGTTGGGCTCTTGCTAAACTCGCCCCAAGTGGAATGCATGAATCATTGCATTGCCTCCTTGATCTTCTTGGCTCTTGACCGTGTAATTGGCCTATCTGGAACTTGCAAAAGATCTTTAAATCTAGGCCCACTTTGGTTCCCATCATTCCCCCTCTTCTCAAAAGGATTCGACCTCGAATCTCCACCTGAATCAAAGGGAAACAAGTTAGTAACATTGAAAATAGCATAAACATGATACTTACCTACAAGATCCACTTGATATGCATTATCATTAGTTTGTTCAAGAATTTAGAATTGTCCAATCAAGATACTCCTGTCATCAACTGGTAAAGGCATTAAATCTAGAGGAGTAAATGAATTAAGTCTATAAACAACTTTGAAAGGTGAAAATTGAATAGTAGCATGAACACTCCAATTATATGTAAACTCAATGAATGACAAACAATACTCCCACAAATGTTCATGAAACATATCTAAAGTCTTCCTTACACCAAAATGACCACTCCAATTATATGCAAACTCAATGAAACGCAAATGATACTCCCACAAACGTTCATGCAACAAATCAATGTATGGCAAATGATACTCCCACAAACGTTCATGAAATACACCTAAAGCTTTCCTTACATGAAAATGACCACACCAATTATATGCAAACTTAATGAATGGCAAATGATAGTCCCCCAAACGTTCATGTAACAAGTTAATGAATGGCAAATTATACTCCCACAAATATTCACGCACCTCTTCTAAAATCCATTTTACATCATAATGACCCAACAAACCACATTCATGCACTAGCATCTCACGCATAACACTAATAGGCTCACAAAGTTTATTCTCTCTAAACAAATACCAATCTAGTCTATAGCATTTGGCCAACGACGCCTTATCACACACTCCATACACACTAGCAAAGTCATCATCATTAACATTTTTTTTTTTTTTAGAAGAGTAGGAAGTCACATGTCCAATAGTGACCTCTCCCAAATTTTATTAATAAAGCCCTCACTTATGGCGGAGGAATACCGTGATTACAAGAAAGGACCATGGAAAACAGATCCAAAAACAAGAACAAACTAGAACAAAAATAAAAGACCATTATTAAAACAAAAAACCACCACAACCCAAAACCAAGGCTTACAAAATAACCCCAACTTATACAAAACTAACATCTCAAAGAAGGAAAACCCAAAGAATCCAAACGGATCAAACCTCTAAGAACCCGAGGCAAATTATAACTACTCGAAAAAACCCACTCAGATCCTAAGGCCCCTGCCTTTGCTAACCAATCTGCCACCCTATTACCTTCACGATAAACATGCTGAAACCGACAATGAACCATGCAAGCTAATTCAGCAATTTCCTCCCAAAAATCCTCCAGATACCAAACTTCACATCGCCCTCTACTCCACCAAGAAATAACTACCATAGAATCCATTTCAACTATCACATTTGATATATTCAGCGTTTTACAGCTTCTCAACCCATAAAGGAGAGCCATAAGCTCCGCCTTATTATTAGAACCAAACCCAACATAAGAAGCATAAGCCTGAACCATTCCACCAGAAGCATCCCGAATAACCCCACCAATACCACAAGAGCCCGGATTACCCATACTACTACCATCCGTATTCAATTTAAACCACCCCAGCGGAGGTTTATCCCACCTCACCACTTTACAACGTGGAACTTTCGGAACCACCGGAACTATCCGCAAAGCATCCAGAATCATACCATCTCGACAAGACAAAAAATTATTTTGCTTAGCCGCCTGTGAAATGGAGCCTAACCACACACATATAGAATGAACAACAGAATTATGCGATTCCACAATACCTTCCATCCGAGCAAGACACCTTCTTCTCCATAGTCGCCAAGTAATAATAATGGGAATAATGCCAACAATAAAGCCCACCTGTGTGGAAGAGTTAGCCCTCCTAAACCAAATCTCAACATTCTGTTTCCAAGTTCTACCAAGAGGAATTCCAATAAGATTACCAAAAAAAGACCACACTCTGAATGGAAATTCTCCCTCAAAAAACACATGATTAATATCTTCAATATGACCATGATTACAGCAATTACATTTAGATACCAAAGGAATACCAATACGGCGTAATCTGTCGTCCACACTCAAGGCCATAAACCATGTCCTCCAAAAATGGATAGACATTTTTAAAGGAAGATTCTTATTCCAAATCCAAGCATGCCAAACCATAGAATTCCCTCTAATACGATTACAGTTCCAAGCAGATTTTGTAGAGAAAATACCTGTGTCCGTAGGAATCCAAACTAGAACATCCTTTCCATTCTTTAATCCAGCTAAATCCGTTATTATCTCCTCCACCTTATCATGCCCTACTAACTCCTCCAATAACTCCACATCCCAACTATCCGACAAACTACAATCTTTAACTTTCAAAAAAGGAGAACCCATAATATTCATATCACTAATCAATGGACCATTATCCCTCCATTTATCATACCGGAAAAAAAGATCACCCTCTCTAATTTTCCATTTTGAATTATTTAACAACAACGGAATACAATTCGCAACCATTCTCCAAAATCGAGATCCTTTATTATTTTCTATAAGATACCATGGCCGGTTTCCAACATATTTGGTTTTGAAAAAAATTAGCCCATAAGGAATTTCCTTGAAGGAGATTCCAAGCGAAGCGCATGTGCAAAGCTTTCTGAACATCCTCAAGGCTTCGTAACCCAATTCCTCCTTCTTCCACCGGCTTACACATCTTATTCCAAGCCAACCATTTCCTTTTGTTCCGTCCATCTGCTTCTCCCCAAAAGAAAGAACTCATCAATCTATGAATTTTGGCAATAACAAGTTGAGGTACCTGTAAAACAGCAAGTAGATGGATATTCATACTAGATAAGACATGCAAATCCTTATCATATTCAAATCTCAATAATTTTGCATATAAAATGAAGACAAGGACATACCTTCTTGGTAAAGCATCAACTACAAAATTTTTCATATATTGTGTGTAATTGAATACATGAGGAAAAGTATCAATACAATCCTCCAACTTAGCATGCATTCTAGTCAGCAACTTACCTTGTCCCTTCATGTGTGTCAAGGACTCATGTTCTTGAAAGAAATGTTGATTAGGAATTGTCGCACCTGGCACAAAATTAATGTAGTCCTCTATCTCCCTAATAGGTGGCAATCCACTAAACACACCGCTAGGAAACACGACCTCATATCCCTGCAACAAAGAGACAACAAAACTAGGCAAAGATACATCAAGTTCGTTAGTACTAAGACTCGCTTTAGCATAAAATCTCACTTTTCTCTTTGTTTTTCTCTCAGTTTCTTCACTCTATCTTTTCTTTCCACTCACTTTTTCTATTTCACTCTCTTTTTCTATTACTCTTTCTTTCTTCATCTTTTTTTTGTACTCTCAACTTCACAATTGTTTTCCAACCCATTCTCTCTTTTTCTTGAGGTCTCAACCTCACTGTCATCTTTTTTCTCACTCATTTTTCTCTCTTTCTCCATTTCGGCCTCACAATTTCTTTTTTTCTCAATCTCATTTTCACTCTTGCTTTTTAGCTCAATCTCCTTTTCACTTTTTTTTTTTTTTTTTTATCACTCTCATTTTCACTCTTTCTTTTTTGAGCAACCTCACTTTTCAGTTTCAATTGGTCCCCATGGACTTGTGTTAGAGTTATAGGAGCAAGCTTGATTGTTTTCCCATTCTTTTCAAAACTGTATATGTTCCTTAACCCATCATGGATCACCTTCCTATCAAACTGCCACGGTTTCTCCAACAAAATATGGCTAGCATGCATAGGCACTACATCACAAAGGACCATATCCTGGTATTTCCCAATTGAAAAGGAAACTAGCACTTGCTTATTTACTCTAACCTCCCCACAATCACTTAACCACTGCAACATGTGTGGTCTAGGGTGTTTCAAGGTAGGTAAATTCAATTTCTCAACTAAAGTGGTGCTAGCCAAATTAATACAACTCCTCAAATCAATGATCATACTACATACCTTATTGTTGATGTGGCATCTAGTATGAAAAATGTTCTCGCTTTGCTACTCTGTATCATCCCATCTTAATTTGTGTATTGAGTGCACGCGTAGTAACAAGAGAATTACCATACTCTTCTTTCTCATATCCATTTTCAACACTAGACTCACATCGCCTCCTATCTCTCTTGCCCTATAGATTTCTAATTACCTCATCTTGATGATCTATCCTATCCCTCACTTCACCCAGCACCAAGTTCAACCACTCAAACTATTGTTCCATAGATTGCAACACAAAGGATGTGTTATCTACCATCCTCTTTGGTGAAGAGCCACTCTAGTGAGACATTGTAAAGTGTTGTACAAAAGAATGTTAGTGAAACACCTCACACACTCCCTTACGTGTTTATACTCGAATAATGGCACCACACGTGTTTCACTCTTAATTGGCTTTTTCCCGATAATAGTCTCACACTCTCTTGCGTTTTACCTCAATAGTTTTTCCGCTCAAGTTCTTTAAGAACTAGTTGAACTAAATCAAAACAATACAACCTTGTATTATTCCAACCAGTAATATAGATCCAAGAAACAAGAAACAAGGAAGGAATAAAATGACATGAGACTCAAGGAATTTATATGAGGGAAAGAGTAATTATAAAACAAGATACCAACTACAAATATGTATTCAGCCCATTTGATGATAAAGCTCAATCAACAAATGTTTTTCTTTCTCTTTGTTGTAACAATGTAGCAACCTCTGAATATACTACATTTTCTTTTCTTCTTCTTTTTTTTTTTAATTTTTTTTTCATTTCTTTTCCTTTTTCTTCTCTAATTCAATCACAAACAGTAATACTCAATTGTGAAAATCAAGCAATTGAATTCAAGCACACAAGAATTGGCAATGAAATAGAAAAAGAATCAATAGAATGGCACTCCAAGCAATTGACAAACTTAGAGATGCATTAAACCTTAGAATTTTGAAAATGAAGGTGATGCAAATTTCAGTCAAACCCAAAACCCTAAAAATTTCGGCAGCCTACTTTTTGTTTCTGCAATTTTTTTTGGCAACCCTAAAACAATGTAGCCCTAGAATTAAATTTAAGGATGCAAGAAATTAAACGATAGAATCAGACCTGATTCGAAACATTGCTCTGAATACCAAATGATATGAACCCGCGGGAAATAGAAAACCTTGAACCCACAATCAGATTGAAAACTCCCCAAGAAAGTCAAAATCAAGTAAATGGAAGGAGAATCTAGACCCGATGAGAACTCATTTCAAGAACCTAGATTATATTAAAATCTAGACTAATTGAAAAACCCATCTCAAGAACCCAAATTACAAAGGTTGTGATTTACTTTTGATAAGTTCAAGAGTTTAATTAAGAACAAGAGGAGATAAACTCAACTCATAATGAATAAATTCATCAAATTTCATAAACTTCTTAAAATGAGGCAACAAAGAGTATTTAAACCTAAACCTAATTAAAACCCTAGCCAAAACAAAGCCCTAACTTCCAAAAATACCCCTGAGTGAATAGTTCCACAGCTACAGTACGGTGCTACAGTAACTCGGCTACAATACTTTTGAGACCCTAGTTCGCTACAGTACTTCTTAAAACCTTAGTTCAACAAAATAATAAATTTTCCAATATGCCCTTGAATAGAGTCCCCCTTAAGTCCTTCTCAGAATTAAATTTAATAATTCTAAACTAATAAAATAAGTCATTTAAATGAATTAAACAAGTTGAAACCCTTCAAGACCCCATAGCCTTTAAGTCTTTGTCGTTGCCCTCTTCCATAACTTATCAAATGAGTCATAACTGGATCTTCATCCTTCATGCCCATCTTCAATGTTGGGCTATTGCTAAACTCGTCCCAAGTGGATTGCATCAATCCTTGCATTGCCTCCTTAATCTTCTTGGTTCTTGACCGTGTAATTGGCCTATCTGAAACTTGCAAAAGATCTTTAAGTCTAGGCCCACTTTGGTTCCCATCAGTGAGCCTCAAAGGTCTAGACTAATGCAAGGGCAACAACAGAAGACTTAGGACTGTTACCACCAAAGCCTCAAAAATCCCATGGAGTCTTTTAGTGTCTAACTCCTGATAGGACAGTAGTGATGAAGGGACAGGAACCTAAGATGTTTTGTGGAAAGACTTGTGTCTTAAGGAAATCACTTTTTGAGGAACAATGTTTTGATAGATCCCGTGTTTTGGGAATGGTTTAAAATACACTATCTCATTTTGGAAGCCTTTTGGAAACACAACTCGTATTTTGAAGTACTTATGCTATATGAAAGTTTTGGGATATTTGCACATATTGGTACCATGTGTCTTGTTTATTTTGTCATCGTGCTTAAATAAGATAGAAAAGAATTTTTCTGCTGTGATTTTTATTGCATACTGCTAGATGCTAGGTGCATTGCATCTTAACAACCATATAAGAGGGGTATGTAGCCTTGTGTTACATGTCCCAACGCATTCAGTCACCATCAAATCCCAATAGGGGGTTGGGGGCGTCGCACTAGGAATGTGCCAAGTGCCCATCCAAGAAGCAATCCTCTAAGTGGATCTGGACCTTCCACATAGCAATTTGACAATCGCTTGAACCGGGTGCCACATGGCGCTAACCCGGGTGTTACTATTCACCCAAAAAATTGCGAAAGTTATAATTGTACCATAAAATCTTAAATATCCCTACGAGTCTAGTGGGGGCAAGTCTTTACACAAAATGTGACTCTTAAGTACCTCAATTCAATCAAAAGGCATTTTCAAACAAGTATGCTTCAGAAAATGAAAAAATATTATTAGACCATAAAATCCTAATATTCATCTAAGACCAATGGTGTGACGCCCCTAGCCTCCGCTTGGGATTGGACTATGATTGAAGCATCGAGACATGTAACTCAAGGCTACATACCCCTCGTACATTATATATAAGATGCAATACACCTATAAATCTAGCAGTATGCTATAATTCGCAGCGAAAAAATTCTTTTAACTACATAGGACTAGTGGTAATGTAATAATCATGGTACTGAAGTGTAAGCATCCCAAAAGTTTGAACTTCATTAAGGTACTCCCAAAATAGATATTGTTTTCAAAACTCTCCCAAAACACGGGACCATTGTAAGACATCTTTTACCCCAAAACCTTAAGAAATTTTCTTTTCTTCCATTATCTTCTTGATCCCTTTTCAAAATACAATCTTGCTATGCCATCTCTGATATGAACCCGCGGGAAAGGAATTCCTTGAACCCACACTCAATTTGAAAATACCCCAAGAAAGCCAAAATCAGGTCAATGGATGGAGAACCTAGACCCGATGAGAACTCGTTTCAAGAACCTAGATTATATTAAAATCTAGACCCGTTGAAGAACCCGTCTCAAGAACCCAGATTACAAAGGAGGAACGCCACAAAGGTTGTGATTTACCTTTGATAAGTTCAAAAGTTCAATTAAGAACAAGAGGAGTAAAACTCAACTCACAATAAATAAATTCATCAAATTTCATAAACTTCATAATCTCATTAGAATGAGGCTACATAGAGTATTTAAAGGAAAACCTAATGAAACCCTAGCCAAAATAAACCCCCATCTTCCAAAAGTGCCCCTGGATGAACAGTGCCGCGGCTACAGTGCCGACGCTACAGTACTCGGCTACAGTAACCCTAACCCTAGTTCAATAAAATAATAACTTTCCCAACATGCCCTTGCATAGGCCCCCTTAAGTGCTTCCCATAATAAACTCAATTATTCTAAACTAATAAAATAAGTTCTTTAAATGAATTAAATAAGTTGAAACCCTTCAAGAGCCCAAAGCCTTTAAGTCTTGTCATTGCCCTCTTCCGTAGCTGATCGAATGAATTAAAACTGGATCTTCATCCTTCAAGCCCCATCTTGAATGTTGGACTCTTGCTAAACTTGTCCCAAGTGGATTGCATCAATCCTTGCATTGTCTCCTTGATCTTCTTGGCCCATCTGGAAGTTGCAAATGATCTTTAAGACTAGGCCCATCTTGGTTCCCATCATTCCCCCTCTCCTCAAAAGGATTCGACCTCGAATCTCCACCTGGATCAAAGGGAAAATTGTTAGTAATATTGAAAATAGTAGAAACATGATACTTGCCTGGAAGATCCATTACATATGCATTTTCATTAATTTGTTCAAGAATTTGGAATAGTCCATCCAAGCTACTCCTATCATCAACTAGTAAAGACTTTAAATCTGAAGGAGGAAATGGATTAAGTATACAAACAATTTCAATTGGTGAAAATTTAGTAGTAGCATGAACACTCCAATTATATGTAAACTCAATGAATAGCAAACAATACTCCCACAAATGTTCATGAAGCACATCTAAAGTCTTCCTCGAACCAAAATGACCACTCCAATATGCAAACTCAATGAATGGCAAATGATACTCCCGCAAACGTTCATGCAACAAGTCAATGAATGGCAAATGATACTCCCATAAACGTTCAAGCAACATGTCTGAAATCTTATTTTCACCGGAATGACCACTCCAATTATATGCAAACTCAATAAAACGCAAATGATACTCCCGCAAATGTTTATGCAATACATCAATGAATGACAAATGATACATCCACAAACGTTCGTGTAACACGTCTTTGAATGGCAAATGATATTCCCACAAACAGTCATGCAACACAACAAAAGTCTTCCTTACACCAAGATTACCCAACAAACCAGCATGTCCATCACACACAAGCAACTTGCGCATAAAACTAGTAGGCACCCAAAATCTATTCTTTCTAAACAAGTACCAATCTAGTTTATAGAACTTACCAAAAGATGCTTTCTCACATGTCCCATACACACTAGCAAATTCATCATCATTAGCATACAATTCCTTATCATATTCAAGTCTCAACAATTTTGTATCTAAAATGAAGACAAGGACATACCTTCTTGCTAAAGCATCAATCACAAAAATTTTCATACCTTGTGTGTACTTGAATACATGAGTAAAAGTCTCAATGCAATTCTCTCGCTTAGCACGCATTATAGTCAACAACTTACTTTGTCCCTTTAAATGTGTCAAGGACTCATGTTCTTCAAAGAAAGGTCGGGTAGGGATTGTCGCACCTGACACAAAATCAATGTAGTGCTCTATCTCCCTAATAGGTGACAATCCACTAAACACACCGCTAGGAATCACGACCTCATATCCCTGCAAGAAAGAAACAACAACACTAGGCAAAGAGTCGTTAAATTCGTTAGCATAAAAGCTTGCCTTAGCATAAAAACTCACTTTTGTCTTTTTATTTCTCTCTACAATCTCTCTTTCTTTTTCCTCTTGTGGCTCAACACTTTTTTCTTGACTCTCAACCACCTCTCTATTTTCTTTTTCTCTCTCTCTTTCTTTTGATGTTTCGGCCTCATTCTCTTTTTTCCTCTCACTCTCTTTGTTCTTTTCACTCTCTGTTTTTCTTTCAGTCTCCTCTTTTTTTGAACTCTCGGCCTCACAATTGTTTTTCAACTCATTCTCTCTTTTTCTTGAGGTTTCAGCCTCACCCAAATCTTTTCCCTTTGGTGGTTCGGTCTTCCCCTTTGCTACAACTTGATCATTTTTGTCCCACTTTGGTTTCCAAGGAGTACTAGAAACCGAAGTATACCTTGATGTACCCTTTCCTTTTAGCCGTCTCTCCACCTTCATAGCCATGTGCACCATGTCCTCTATCTCCTCATAATGTTGCAACTCAACTACATTGGCTATCTCCCTATTCAACCCCCTCAAAAATCTTTTCATTATGGCCTCCCGATCCTCCACTACATTAGCCCGAATCATAGCCACCTCCATCTCCTTATGGTAGTCCTCTACACTCCTAGACCCCTGTATAAGATTTTGTAATTTTTTGTAGAGGTCTCTATAGTAGTGGCTAGGTACAAATCTCCGCCTCATGATAGCTTTCAACTCTCTCCATGTTTCTACAGGCCTCTCAAAATTCCTCCTCCTATTGGATACTAATTGATCCCACCAAATAATCGCATAATCAGTGAACTCAATTACAGCCAACTTCATCTTTTTCTCCTCAGAGTAATTATGACAATCAAACACCAACTCTATTCTTTTCTCCCACTCTAAATAAACTTCAGGGTCAGTTCTACCTTGGAATGATGGTATTTTCATTTTGATGCTTCCAAGGTTCTCATCTACTCTATCTCGACCCCCTGAGTTTGCCCTAAGGCCTCTTCCATGCCTAACTCTTCTATGTCTACCGAATCCAACTTCAGATGTTAGCACTTTCTCATTCTCACCATACTCTCCATTCTCATACCCATTCTTAATATTAGGCTCACGTCGCCTCCTATCTTTCTCTCCTTGCAGATTTCTAACCATTGCTTCTTGATTATCCATACTATTCCTCACTTCACCTAACACCAAGTTCAACCGCTCAAACTCTTGTTGCATGGCTTGCAACATAAAGGATGAGTTATCTGCTCGGCCCCTTGGTGATGAGCTACTCCGATGAGACATTACAAAGTGCTGCACAGAAGAATGTTAGTGGTAAAAAAGAAAACCTCACACACTCCCTTACGTGTTTCAACTCGAATAATGGCACTCTACTCGTGTTTCACTCTTAATGGCTTTTTCCCGATAATAGTCTCACACTCTTTTGCCTTTTACCTCAAAAGTTTTTCTACTCAAATTCTTTCAGAACTAAATGAACTCAATCAAGACAAGGCAACCTTGTTTTATCCCAACTAGTAATTAGATTCAGGAAATAAGAACAAGAGAAACATGAAGGAATAAAAATGACACGAGAATCAATGAGGTTATACGAATGAAAGAGTAAGAATAAGACAAGATACCAACTTGAGTGATGTATTCAGCTCCTATGATGATAAAAACTCAATCAACAAATACTTTCTTTCTCTTTGTTGTAACTACGTAGCAACGATGAATACGCCACCTTCTCTTTCCCTCTTCTTCTTCTCTCTGTTTTTTTTTTTTTTTTCGAATTTTCTTTTCTTTTCTTTTCTTTTCCTTTCTTTTCTTTTCTTTTCTTTTCTTTTCCTTTCCTTTCTTTTCTTTTCTTTTCACCAACTGATTTGATCACAACCAAGAATAAGCAGTAGAGAAAACCCTAACAATAATTGAAAAACCCAAGGGCAAGTGATATACGATAACCCCTAGAACAAGAGATTTCAGCCAACACAAACCCTAGAACAATGAATTTCAGCAACCCCAACAATAGTAAAGAAATCTGCCAGCCACCACTTTTTTTTTTTTTTTGTAATCAATCCTAGAACAATGAAGTCCTAGAATTAAATATGCTAGAAATAAAAGATAGAATCAGACCTGATTGGAAACCTTGCTCTGAATACCAAATGATATGAACCCGCGGGAAAGGAATCCCTTGAACCCACACTCAATTTGAAAATACCCCAAGAAAGCCAAAATCAGGTCAATGGATGGAGAACCTAGACCCGATGAGAACTCGTTTCAAGAACCTAGATTATATTAAAATCTAGACCCGTTGAAGAACCCGTCTCAAGAACCCAGATTACAAAGGAGGAACGCCACAAAGGTTGTGATTTACCTTTGATAAGTTCAAAAGTTCAATTAAGAACAAGAGGAGTAAAACTCAACTCACAATGAATAAATTCATCAAATTTCATAAACTTCATAATCTGATTAGAATGAGGCTACATAGAGTATTTAAAGGAAAACCTAATGAAACCCTAGCCAAAATAAACCCCCATCTTCCAAAAGTGCCCCTGGATGAACAGTGCCGCGGCTACAGTGCCGTGCTACAGTACTCGGCTACAGTAACCCTAACCCTAGTTCAATAAAATAATAACTTTCCCAACATGCCCTTGCATAGGCCCCCTTAAGTGCTTCCCATAATAAACTCAATTATTCTAAACTAATAAAATAAGTTCTTTAAATGAATTAAATAAGTTGAAACCCTTCAAGAGCCCAAAGCCTTTAAGTCTTGTCATTGCCCTCTTCCGTAGCTGATCGAATGAATTAAAACTGGATCTTCATCCTTCAAGCCCCATCTTGAATGTTGGACTCTTGCTAAACTTGTCCCAAGTGGATTGCATCAATCCTTGCATTGTCTCCTTGATCTTCTTGGCCCATCTGGAAGTTGCAAATGATCTTTAAGACTAGGCCCATCTTGGTTCCCATCAATCTCTAATCGGCTTTGTCCTTGTTCAAAATCCTCCTTAGCTCCTCAAAGAGCTGCAAAAATTCAGTTATGAACTAGCCAGTGGCTTCCAACCTATCTAGTAGGGATGGCTCTGATGAGCTCTCACGGCTCTTTGGGGTCTCATTGACTATCCGGTGAGCTGGCCTCTTGTGCTTTCTCATGATAGCTTTCATGTAGTCCTATAACAACTTCTACCATTCCGAGTGGGAAATTATAGTGGAAACTACCAGAGTGAGATTTTAAGAAATCTCAATAAGTAAATAAGCAACATACAACAGATATCACAAGCATATAAGTGCAAACCACAAATGAATGCAGGGACATGGACTTTCACATAAAGCTTGACATATGCAACATAGACCTTAAAACATCTTTTCATCTTGTAATCTCTTGACACATGTTCATATTGTTTGAGCTCGGGTTCTTGTTCTTGCCATAACATATCATTCCGTTTCTTATCATAACGAATCATGCCATATCATGACCATATCATATCATTTCATGTCATTTTATATCATATCATAACATATCATGGCATATCATAACATATCGTATCATATCATGTCATAGAGCTCAAACACCTTAATCATTTCTTATAACACTTGGTTGGACACCTCATGGCTCCACCAAGCACCATGTGTTCCCCGCTAGTTACAGCATCATCCAACGATCCACTTTGATCGAGGTGACTATGTCATATTCTTAAACAGATTAATTATGGAAATTTGCTTATTTCGCCTTCACCCTGTGGCACCCACTAGCTTTAGGTGCAACCTTACTCCGGCATCCTTTCCATAAGGAACCATTTGAGGCTCGTCAACTGTACTTTGTCGACCCAGGGGTCTTCACTCGACTTTAAGCACTCTAGAGTAGATAGGAAGTTCCAGTAGGGCATTTCTCCTTCTTAACATTTGGGGTCGTGACAAAACATGCCTTGACTCTTCTTTCAAAAACACATACTCAAATGAACGAGACATGGACTTATGATGCTACACTCTCTCATACTCATGAAACATGCAAAAATCGAGACATATAACACTAAGTAGCAACATGCATCTCGTGATAAGGCTTGAAATCATTAGAACATGCAATCACATGATGAATACGCATAAACATAGCTGATTCATGATCAACGAAGCATAAAATAGATTTGAAAACCCTAATTCTAGCCTTGGCCAATTCATATAGGTCCTCAAAACATAACTTTTCATCATCACAACACATACTTTCATTCTTCTACACATTCGGTTGATCTTATTAGCAGACAAAGCACCTTTACATGTAGAAGCTGAAACCAAAATATAGCATATTAGAAGATAAGATTCAATCAATAATTCCCACAATAGGGCGTCATATCTTCCCAATGAAAACCAAGTACATACAACACAAGAGAAACTAGATTCAAACAAGAATAATCAAACACGAGTTCACAATATATATATATACAAGTGTTATCAAGAGTAGGTTGAAGGTCTACTTACAAAAATCCAATGAATGCAAATAGCAAGCTGAAAATATAATTCAAAGATCATTAGCCAAGGTCATATGAAAACCCTAATCTTATTGGTGGGTGTGTGTCGAGTATGTGGCGTTTGAGGTCTGTCCTTATGGAAAGAAAACTCCAACACTTTCGGGCTTCTCAAAACCGAAACTCCATGTAAGAATAAACCTTAACATTTATAAGTGTAATGGTCATGGCTCTCCTTCCTCTTCAAAGTTTCATCTTTTATATGGTGTTCGGGTCCCTTTCTCTCCCCCCTTTAAGAGAAACCCTATCTTTTCCCAAGTGAGTGCGTGTGTGTGGGTGTTCGTGGGCATGTAACACCCTTGAAGTCCGAAACTCTCTTTTTCTTTGGCCATGTGTGTGAGTATAAGAAAGAAGCGAATGGTTCTTATCCCATGTGCTTCTCCTCCATAGGTGGCATTGGTACTCCTTGGTGAGTTAGAAACTATGGTTGGAGGAAGATAGTTGGCATGTGGGTAATGTTTGGTCGGAGAGAAAGTGATGGAAAGTGGGAGAGAATGGTGTAGTAGTGATTCACCAAGAGAAATCTGAAAATGACTAAAGGACTTCCCACATTTGATTCCCACCTTCTTATAGGTGTCTCCCTCCCCTTGGAATACAAAGAGCCTTGGTGCATGGATGCCATTTGGCTCCTTGGCCGAAATGTCCCTTCATCTCCCTCATGATGGGATTTTGTTGGAAGACTATAGGTCCTCTTGGACAAGTGGTGTGTGGCCTCTCAAATCCGAAACCCTAATTCCCTTATTGCCCTTCTTCATTATGTCTAGGTTCAATGTACTTGGTGGCAAAAAGGTAAATCTTAAAATCCTAAATCAATCTTGAACCACTACATGGGTGCATGTTTGCCATGTGGCAAGTGGGGTGCGTGTGTGTACATGTGACTTGTCAAAAACCCTTTCCCCTCCCCAAGAAAATATCTTCTCTTCCCTAGGTGGGTAGGTGTAGTGTGCCCCTTGGTTTGCCCTTGTCGTCTCCCCTTGCACTTCCCTTCACAAAGATTCTTCTAGAATCTAGGTGCATGCCTTCCCACAAGTCTCTTCCCCTTCCAAAGCAAAAACTCTTGGAACTCTAAGGCCCTTCCTCCATGCATGACAAGTGTCAACCAAGATGGTTGGCTTACTTGTAAGGTGTGTAATCCCCATGGCCGAACCATAGAGGTCCCATAGTATTTGTGCCATCTGATTTGTCGTGCTCCTAGGTGCCTCCTTGTCTTCCCAAATCATTACAAACTTCTTGGAACTTGAAAAAATCCCATGGGTGGTGTGTAGGTCTCTTGGGTTTACAGAACCCTAATCTTCTCTCACTCCCCTTGCCTTCTTTCACGTCCATATTCAAAGTAACCTAGAAGTAAGTTGTGCATGTGAGACACGTGGCATATGGTCGGTGGGAATTGACATGAACCCGCGGGAAAGGAATTCCTTGAACCCACAGTCAATTTGAAAACTTCCCAAGAAAGCCAAAATCAAGTCAAGGATGGAGAATCTAGACCCGATGAGAACTCGTTTCAAGAACCTAGATTATATTAAAATCTAGACCCGTTGAAGAACCCGTCTCAAGAACCCAGATTACAAAGGAAGAACGCCACAAAGGTTGTGATTTACCTTTGATAAGTTCAAAAGTTCAATTAAGAACAAGAGGAGTAAAACTCAACTCACAATGAATAAATTCATCAAATTTCATAAACTTCATAATCTGATTAGAATGAGGCTACATAGAGTATTTAAAGGAAAACCTAATGAAACCCTAGCCAAAATAAACCCCCATCTTCCAAAAGTGCCCCTGGATGAACAGTGCCGCGGCTACAGTGCTACAGTGCCGCGCTACAGTACTCGGCTACAGTAACCCTAACCCTAGTTCAATAAAATAATAACTTTCCCAACATGCCCTTGCATAGGCCCCCTTAAGTGCTTCCCATAATAAACTCAATTATTCTAAACTAATAAAATAAGTTCTTTAAATGAATTAAATAAGTTGAAACCCTTCAAAAGCCCAAAGCCTTTAAGTTTTGTCGTTGCCTTCTTCCGTAGCTGATCAAATGAATTAAAACAGGATCCTCATCCTTCAAGCCCCATCTTGAATGTTGGCCTCTTGCTAAACTTATCCCAGGTGGATTGCATCAATCCTTGCATTGTCTCTTTGATCTTCTTGGCCCATCTGGAAGTTGCAAATGAACTTTAAGACTACGCTCATCTTGGTTCCCATCATTCCCCCTCTCCTCAAAAGGATTCGACCTCGAATCTCCACCTGGATCAAAGGGAAAGTGGTTAGTCCCATTGAAAATAGTAGAAACATGATACTTACCTGGAAGATCCATTAGATATGCATTTTCATTAATTTGTTCAAAAATTTGGACTAGTCCATCCAAGCTACCCATATCATCAACTGGTGAAGATTTTAAATCTAAAGGAGGAAATTGATTAAGTCTATAAACAATTTCAATTGGTGAAAATTTAGTAGTGGCATGAACATTCCAATCATATGTAAACTCAATGAATGGCAAAGAATACTCCCACAAATATTCATGAAGCACATCTAAAGTCTTCCTCGAACCAAAATGACCACTCCAATATGCAAACTCAATGAATGGCAAATAATACTCCCGCAAACGTTCATGCAACAAGTCAATGAATGGCAAATGATACTCCCATAAACGTTCATGCAACATTTCTGAAATCTTATTTTCACCAGAATGACCACTCCAATTATATGCAAAATCAATGAAATACAAATGATACTCCCGCAAACGTTCGTGTAACACATCTTTGAAAAGCAAATGATATTTCCATAAACGTTCATGCAACACAACAAAAGTCTTCCTTACACCATGGTTACCCAACAAACCAGCATGTCCGTCACACACAAGCAACTTACGCATAAAACTAGTAGGCACACAAAATCTATTCATTCTAAACAAGTACCAATCTAGTTTATAGAACTTACCAAAAGATGCATTCTCACATGTTCCATACACACTAGCAAAGTCATCATTATTAGCATGCAATTCCTTATCATATTCAAATCTCAACAATTTCGCATCTAAAATGAAGACAAGGACATACCTTCTTGCTAAAGCATCAACCACAAAATTTTTCATACCTTGTGTGTATTTGAATACATGAGGAAAAGTCTCAATACAATCCTCCCGCTTAGTATGCATTCTAGTCAACAACTTACCTTGTCCCTGTAAGTGTGTCAATGATTCTTGTTTTTCCAAGAAAGGTCGATTAAGAATTGCCGCACCTGGCATAAAATTAATGTAGTGCTCTATCTCCCTAATAGGTGGCAATCCACTAAACACACCACTTGGAAACACGACCTCATATCCCTGCAACAAAGAGACAACAATACTAGGCAAACATATGTCAAGTTCGTTAGGATTAAGACTTGCCTTAGCATAAAAACTCACTTTTCTCTTTGTTTTTCTCTCACTTTCTTCACACTCTCTTTTCTTTCCACTCTCTTTTTCTTTTTCACTCTCTTTTTTCCTTTCACACTCTTTTTTCTTTTTACTCTCTTGTTTTCTGTCACTCTCTTTTTCTTCATTTTTTTTTGTACTCTCGACCTCACAATTATTTTTCAACTCATTCTCTCTTGTGCTTGAGGTCTTATTCTCACCCTCTTCTTTTTTCTCTCTCATTTTTCTCTCTTTCTCCATTTCGGTCTCACTATTTCTTTTCTTCTCAATCTCATCTTCACTCTTGCTTTTCAGCTCAATCTCACTTTCACTTTCACTCTCACCTTCACTCTTGCTTTTCAGCTCATTCTCACTTTCACTCTTGCTTGTTTGCTCAATCTCCTTTTCACTTTTTCTTTTTTGATCACTCTCATTTTACACTCTTTCTCTTTTTGAGCAACCTCACATTTCAGCTTCAATTGATCCCCATGGACCTGTGTTGGAGTTAAAGGAGCAAGTTTGATTGTTTTTCCATCTTTTTCAAAACTGTACATGTTCCTTAACCCATCATGGATCACCTTCCTATCATACTGCCATGGCTTCCCCAACAAAATATGACTAGCATGCATAGGCACTACATCACAAAGCACCATATCCTGGTATTTCCCAATTGAAAAAGAAACTAGCACTTGCTTATTTACCCTAACCTCCCCACAATCACTCAACCACTGCAACATGTACGGTCTAGGGTGTTTCAAGGTACGTAAATTCAATTTCTCAACTAAAGTAGTGCTAGCCAAATTAATACAACTCCTCAAATCAATGATCATACTACATACCTTGTTGTTGATGTGGCATCTAGTATGAAAAATATTCTCACTCTGCTGCTCTATATCATCCATCTTAATTTGTGTACTGAGCGCACGCCTAGTAACTAGAGCATCACCAATCTCTTCTTTCTCATGCCAATTTTTAACACTAGACTCACGTCGCCTCCTATTTCTTCCACCTTGCAGATTTCTAATCACAGCTTCTTGATTATCCATACTATCCCTCACTTCACCCAACACCAAGTTCAACCGCTCAAACTGTTGTTGCATGGCTTGCAACATAAAGGATGAGTTATCTGCCACACCTTTTGGTGATGAGTCACTTCTATGAGACATCATAATATGCTGCACAAAAAGAATGTTAGTGAAAACCTCACACACTCCCTTACGTGTTTACACTCGAATAATGGCACTCCACTCGTGTTTCACTCTTAATGGCTTTTTCCCGATAATAGTCTCACATCCTCTTGCCTTTTACCTCAATAGTTTTCCCGCTCAAGTTCTTTAAGAACTAGTTGAACTAAATCAAGACAATACAACCTTGTATTATTCCAACCAGTAATATAGATCAAAGAAACAAGGAATGAAACAAATGACACGAGACTCAAGGAATTTATACGAGGGAAACAGTAATTATAAAACAAGATACCAACTAGAAATATGTATTCAGCTCCTATGATGATAAAAACTCAATCAACAAATACTTTCTTTCTCTTTGTTGTAACTATGTAGCAACGATGAATACGCCACCTTCTCTTTTCCTCTTCTTCTTCTCTCTGTTTTTTTTTTTTTTTTTTTCGAATTTTCTTTTCTTTTCTTTTCTTTTCCTTTCCTTTCTTTTCTTTTCTTTTCCTTTCCTTTCTTTTCTTTTCTTTTCACCAACTGATTTGATCACAACCAAGAATAAGCAGTAGAGAAAACCCTAACAATAATTGAAAAACCCAAGGGCAAGTGATATACGACAACCCCTAGAACAAGAGATTTCAGCCAACACAAACCCTAGAACAATGAATTTCAGCAACCCCAACAATAGTAAAGAAATCTGACAGCCACCACTTTTTTTTTTTTTTTTGTAATCAATCCTAGAACAATGAAGTCCTAGAATTAAATATGCTAGAAATAAAAGATAGAATCAGACCTGATTGGAAACCTTGCTCTGAATACCAAATGACATGAACCCGCGGGAAAGGAATTCCTTGAACCCACAGTCAATTTGAAAACTTCCCAAGAAAGCCAAAATCAAGTCAAGGATGGAGAATCTAGACCCGATGAGAACTCGTTTCAAGAACCTAGATTATATTAAAATCTAGACCCGTTGAAGAACCCGTCTCAAGAACCCAGATTACAAAGGAAGAACGCCACAAAGGTTGTGATTTACCTTTGATAAGTTCAAAAGTTCAATTAAGAACAAGAGGAGTAAAACTCAACTCACAATGAATAAATTCATCAAATTTCATAAACTTCATAATCTGATTAGAATGAGGCTACATAGAGTATTTAAAGGAAAACCTAATGAAACCCTAGCCAAAATAAACCCCCATCTTCCAAAAGTGCCCCTGGATGAACAGTGCCGCGGCTACAGCTACAGTACTCGGCTACAGTAACCCTAACCCTAGTTCAATAAAATAATAACTTTCCCAACATGCCCTTGCATAGGCCTCCTTAAGTGCTTCCCATAATAAACTCAATTATTCTAAACTAATAAAATAAGTTCTTTAAATGAATTAAATAAGTTGAAACCCTTCAAAAGCCCAAAGCCTTTAAGTCTTGTCGTTGCCTTCTTCCGTAGCTGATCAAATGAATTAAAACAGGATCCTCATCCTTCAAGCCCCATCTTGAATGTTGGCCTCTTGCTAAACTTATCCCAGGTGGATTGCATCAATCCTTGCATTGTCTCTTTGATCTTCTTGGCCCATCTGGAAGTTGCAAATGATCTTTAAGACTACGCTCATCTTGGTTCCCATCAGGAATGGTGTGTTCCCTATGTGTGGCTGAATCCTCTCTCTTTGTCTCATCCACTCACTTCCTTCTAAAACCTCTTTGCATGTTGGACAAGTGTCACACTTTGCTACTTTCCTAGGTTTGATCATTCTCCAATGTTCTTGGAAATGAAGAAAGATCCTTTTGCTTATGGCCCTCCTCCTTTTCGGTTTCAGCAAATGTGGATAGCTCATCCAGACTTTAGTCCTTTTGTGGAACACTTCTGGCAGGAAGAGGTGGCTGGTACGGGTCTATTGAGATTGGCTCTAAAACTGAAAAAGTTAAGGGGTGCATTGAGAGTGTGGAATAAACAGATTTTTGGTAGAACTGAATTTCATTTACAGGAGACTCAAGCTCAAATTGATTCTTTGGAGTCGGCTCTACAGCAAGTTTGGGATCCAACTACTGAACAGGAGCTTTTGGTGAAAACTGCAGAATTGGCAAATTGGAGGAGTAGGGAAGAGACTAGACTGGCTCAAATGGCGAAACTTAAATGGAATGTGGAAGGTGATCAAAATTCTAAATTTTTCCATGCTTATTTGACTTATAAAAGGAAGAAGAGAGTCATGGAGATGAGACTTCAAGATGACACTGTTTTGAAGTCACCTGAGGAGGTGCATTTAGGAGCTGTCAATTATTTTTCTACTTTTCTGTAGAAGGAGGCTTTTGTAAATGTTCCAGATTTAACTCAGATCATTTCGCCGGTCATAAAAGCGGAGGAAAGTGCATTATTATGTGATATTCCTTCCATTGAGGAAGTTAAAAAGGCTTTAGATTCTATTCCCTCTAATAGTGCTCCGGGTCCGGATGGTTTTGGAGCAGGCTTCTTTAAAAGTGCTTGGGATATTATTAAGATAGATAGCAAGTCTGCTGTAGAAGAAATTTTTAGAGGAGGAAAATGGCCAAGATTTTATACTTCTTCTTATGTGGTTTTGATACCAAAAATGGATATACCATCTGGGTTTGATAAATTTCGACCTATAAGTCTGTGTTCGGTTTTTTACAAAATTTGTTCAAAGATAATTGTAAATCGTTTGACTTCTCTGCTTCCAAAAATGATATCTCTAGAGCAAGGTGCTTTTATTCCGGGCAGAAGTATCTTTGAAAACATTAGTCTTACTCAAGAAATGGTGCATTCGATCAATAAAAAGATTCATGGTGGAAATGTGGTGTTAAAACTGGATATGGCTAAAAGCTTATGATCGTGTTGATTGGGATTTTCTTCTGGGAGTGCTTCTTGCTTTTGGATTCTCAAATTCTTTTTGTAGTTTGATTAGAGAATGTATTTCCACGCCTTGGTATTCCATACTAATGAATGGTACTACGAAGGGTTTTTTCAAGGGAGGTCGAGGGCTGAGACAAGGGGACCCGTTGTCCACTTATTTGTTCATTATTTTGCAGGAAATTCTTTCTCGACTTATAAAACAAAGTGTGGAAGAAAAGTGGTTTGTTCAGTTTTCTCAAGCCCGTGGTACTAGATTGATATCACATCTAATGTATGCAGATGATGTTGTTATTTTTACTAATGGTGGTCGTTCTTCTATCCGAAATATTTTAAGAGTTCTGGACACTTATGAGAGTTGGACAGGTCAATTGATCAACAAAGAAAAAACTGCCATGTTTTTTTCTAATAAAATTTCCATAGCAAGGAAAAGGAATCTCAAAAGATTGACTGGTTTTTCGGAAGGAAAATTCCCCTTTAAATATTTGGGGATTCCCATTGTCTCTGGCAAACTCAAGATTGCGGATTTGGAGGAACTAGTGAGAAAAGTTCAGACCAAAATAAGTGGGTGGAAAATGAGACTTTTATCTATGGGAGGAAGGGTAATCTTGCTAAGACATGTACTAGCTAGCATGGCTGTGCATTTTCTGGCGGTCTTAAGAGTTCCTAAACAGATTATTCATACTTTAAATAGGCTTATGAGTTCTTTCTTTTGGGGAGAAAGGGATGGAAAGAATAAGAGAAAATGGGTGGCTTGGAGGAATATATGTAGGCCTATTGCAAAAAGCTTATGCATGAAGACTCTCTTTGGGCAAATTTTTTTCGGTCATTAGAAGAAATGCAAAAAGCTCTTCATTTAAGATTTGCTTGGAAGCTTATGCATGAAGACTCTCTTTGGGCAAATTTTTTTCGGAATAAGTATATAGGTAATAAACCTTTTATATTACTTGGTTCTCCAAAGGGTACAAGATTTTGGTGTATGATTGCTAAAAATATTCCTACTATTTTGAATTATACTAAATGGAAAATTAAAGATGGAAATGTTTTCTTTTGGTATGATAAGTGGTTGGCACAAGAGCCATTTGCTGAAATCTTGCCGGTGGTTGAGCAACCTCTTCTTAAAATTAAAGATTTAAAGCTTGATCATGGGTGGGATGTGGAGTTTTTAGAGAGATTGGTGGGCATGGAACTTGTTGAACATGTCATTAATGTGTTGGAAAGGAGTAAAGTGGGTGAAGATATCCTTATATGGACTAAAACTGAAAGTGGGAATTTTACTACAAGGTCTGCTTGGGAAGGTATTCGAGTGAGAAGTCCTATTCTAGAGGGACATAAATGCATATGGAATAACATTCTACCTAAGAAGTTTTCTGTTTTTATGTGGAAGGCGTGGAATGGAGCTCTAGCTGTCGATGATAATATTAGGAGGATTGGTATTCCACTAGCATCGAAATGTAATTGTTGTAAGAACGGGCAGTATGAAGATATCAATCATGTTTTATTTGAAGGGGAGGTTGCAGCTGGGATTTGGAAGAAATGTGGTGCTCTGTTTGGGATATGGGTTGGAAGATTATGGCGTGAAACATGTATTAGCTGGTTTCGGAGAGCCTCAAATTCATCTCAAATTGGTGTTATACTTGGTTTATTGCCTACTATAATTTTGTGGAGATTATGGAGAAGAAGATGTTCTGCTCGAATGGAGAATAAATTGGAAACAAGTCAGGTGATTTGGCTTTCTATCAAGCACTGGGTAGGCGTTCTTGGTCAAGGAATGACTAGGTTTAAAAAATTTAATCAGCATGATGCTTACATTCTTGGGTGTCTAAATGGTAATCCTATCCCTATTCAACATCATCCAATTCATCTCATTACTTGGTCTAAACCACTACTTGGTAGAGTCAAGTTAAATACGGACGGGAGCTGCCTGGGTAACCCAGGTATTTCAGGTGCGGGAGGGGTTATTCGAGATATGCAGGGGTCTGTTTTATTGGCTTTTTCAATGAATTTGGGATATGGTGATAGTACCAAAGCAGAACTACGGGCATTACTGGAAGGGATAAAACATTGTAAAGAATTAAATTTGTCTGTTCTGGATATTGAAGTGGATTCACAGGTGGTTCTGTCGTGGCTGCAGAAAAACAGGTGTGGAATCTAGTATTTGGAGGACTTCTGGGAGGAGATTCAGGAGCTGATTAAAGATATGGATTATAAAGTTTCTCACATTTTTAGGGAAGGGAATGCTGTTGCAGATTGGCTTGCTCGGTGGGGGGCAAGAGTGGGTGATGCGGAATGGAGGAATACGTCGGATGCACCTGCTATGCTGCGGGGTTTAATAAGGATGGATAAATGGGGCATTGCTTCCATTCGGTGCAAATCGCATGAGGTTAGGTGTTAATCCACTAGGGGATGCTGTGAGAATTGAAGACCTCTTTTTGTGTAGTGTCTATTTTGGGAAGGGGGTTGCAGAACTCTCCAACTCGTCATATGATTTGCGACGAGTCTTTGCTGTTGGGTAGTATTTTTTTGTGTTATTCATTAGGCCTGTTTAGACGGTTTTTTCTTGGTTGTTTGGTTAATTGTTTTGTAATTATTGGTTGGTCTTGAGAGTTTTTTGGTAATTGTAACCACGGTTTTCCTCCGCCACAAGTGAGGGATCATTAATAAATTCAGGCAGGGGTCACTCTTGGACATGTGATTCCTTCTCTTAAATAATAAAAAAAAAAATGATGAGCTTCTAGAAAAACAAAAAGATCTTCTCATGTCATGTGGCACATCCTCTATCCTTAATGATCAACATTGGGCTTCCAAACCCTAATCCTAGGTGCCACCAACACAGGCTCAAAGACCCATGACGCATTAGTTACCTTTCTCTAGTATGCTACATTACATTAAATGCCTTAGTCAACAAGAGTATGAAGGTGATGGGACTGCCCCTGGCGATAGGTGCAAGATGCTCCCTCATATCTAGTATAAAAGCATACCACCAGGTACATACTAACTTAGGCAAAAAACTTCTATCAAAATTCTAGTAGAGAAAATTGACTTATACATCGGAGGGTCCCCTGACCACCCCAAGCCATCACTAAATTGTATTTGTGCAGGAAGGAAGCTAAACTCCTAGTTGTTCGAGGAGATCCAGTTGTGCATACAAAACACATCCAAAAATGGTCCCTTCATAACCATTCTGTTATTAAATGTAAACTATCATAAAAATGAGCATTATAATTTATTATAATTAAAATAAAATATAATTTGTCTAATTAAAGAATATAATATAACTAGTAGATCTCTAAAACATGGAAAGAAATTAGATAAATATTACAAGAACAAATGAAAAATAAATAATATTTTATTATTATAAAAATTTTAAATGTATAATCCAACGTGAACTTAGATTTTGAATGACATAAGTAAAAAGGAAAAAAAATGATAAACAAATTTTGACTAAGGGGTGGTTTGGTGTGACGAACTGATCCTTTTTCTCTTGATTGGTCACGAGTCTCGCCTTTTTGTTTTAAACCTCGAAGTCGTGTTTTAAATATTGCATATGATTTTAAAATAGGACCCAATGTTTTAAAGTCTTTAACATATTTTAAATGTTCAAAATTATTTTAAAAGGGATATTTTTGGTATTATAGAATCAAGCCTAATTTTCAAGTAAGCTTTTTTAGAATGTGAAGCCCTGAAAATAATATAGTTTTAGTAAATTATTTTATTTAAATGATTTTAGTTCTTTAAGAGTATCATTTAACATTCATTATTTCATTTTTTGTTAAAAATTCTACATATTTAGATGATGTTATTTCTTTTAAAAATATTTAGTAAACTTCATCATTTTGTTTTATGATGAATGATTATTACTTTTAGAATTCAAAGTTGATTTTTAAATTAGTCTTATTTTTTTCTATTTTAATTCCTATTATTTAGTTAGTTATTTTGAGTGTTTGATCTCCACCGTTAGATCAATCTGGGGACTCAAAGATGAAGGATTGGGATTAAAACCCCAAGGGAAACCCTAATTCCCTCACTTTTTCCCTTCCCTCTCTCTCTCTACCCCTCCCTCTAGTCGACGCCCCCTCCCCCAATTCCCTCTCTTCCTTCAGCTCCTCCCGACGTCGCCCACCGCAGCCAGTCGTGCCACCACCAGGCCCAGTCATTAGCCTCCCCTTCCTCCTCCCCCAGCCCCCATGCCGATCTCCCTCCCTCTCTACCTCCCCAAATCAACCCCAAGATCCTCTCCCTCTCAGTTTTCTAGCTACACAGCCACCATGGACGCTGTTGTCGCCACCGCCACACCTCGTCGGGGCTACCTCCAACCCCACCACCAAAGCTCTCTCTCTCTCTCTCTCCCCCTGAAGCCCCCCCGCTCTCTCTCTCTCTCTCTTGTTCTCCTTTGTCATGCCTAGTGTCGCCGCAAACCTCCCAGCACCACCACCATGAGCAGCTGTGAGGTCGCCCCACACCTGCCACCGCAACCCAGCCCCTTCCCCTCTCAAATCCACGCCTCTCCCTCTCTTCTGTTTCTCTCCACCACAACCTTCATCGTACCTTTCTCAGGTCACCTCCAACTACAGTCGTTACAACCCACGGCCACTAGGGGACAACCCCATGACCCAACCCGAGCTCCACCGTGTCCAACCAGCCGAGGCCTTGCCTCCCTCACTTCTCCCCTTCAACCTCTTGCAACCATGCACACCCCCACCAACATACACGGCCAAGCTAGCCACAGGCCACCCCTCTCCATCTCCTGCTGCCACCATGATGCCCCACCAAACCCTAGCACCAAGCCACCCAAATAGCCTAGTTTTAAGGTCACAGCAATGACCACAGCGCCTCAATAGGCCTCTCCTCACACATGCATAGCCGCCACTGCTAGACCATGCTTGGCAGCAAGCGAAGTGACATCTCAGCCCCGACGCATGGTATAATCTCTTTCTCTTTCTCTCAATAGTTAGTTATTGTGAAGCTTGATTGTGTTGTGGACTGTACTATTATTATGGAGTGCATTGTGTTTTGAACTGTGAATGGAGTAGTTGTAGTGGTTGTGTAGTTGAAGTGTTGGGCATTACTGCGTGGTTTGTATTATGGCCACGAGTAGTGTGAAGTGACGGGACTAGGTGTGAAGTTGTGATGTGATCACTATGCAGTTTGTGTAATGGTAAGACACCATGTGAGGTGATGGGATCACATTGTAGTTTGGAAGTGGTTGTAAGCGATGTGACATGAAGGGATGTGTAGTTGTGAATGGGTGTATGTCATGTAAAGTGTCAGGATAAGCTAAGTACTTGGACAGGTTGTATGAAGTGTCATGTTGTATGGGTTTGAAATGGAGGTTAGTATCGGAGTATGGAATTTGTTTACACAAGCGGGTGTTAGTGAATTATATGTTGATCTTAGGTGATAAAAGGGGTAGGGTACATGTGTAATATGGTTGGACACATGTGCTGAACAGATTTACCATATGCAATGGATAATCTGTCTGAAGCATGAGTACACGATATTTAAACCTCAAGGTTGGCTTAAAGTTGTGTATTATGCTTGGTTAAGATTACGGTGAAGTGTTGGTTAGGTTATACATAAATGAAGGAATGAATGTATGTATTGACTAGGTTTGGGTTGTATAACTTGGTTGGTCCAAGTTATGCATCGAGATGGATGGTTTCGTACGAAGAGAATGACGAAGGTTACTATGTATCTTAGCCTTCAAAGTGAATCAATGAGGTTCACTTTGAAGGATAAGAACGTGAAGTGGTGATATGAACCCGCGGGAAAGGAATCCCTTGAACCCACAGTCAATTTGAAAACTTCTCAAGAAAGCCAAAATCAAGCCTATGGATGGAGAATCTAGACCCTATGAGAACTCGTTTCAAGAACCTAGATTATATTAAAATCTAGACCCGTTGAAGAACCCGTCTCAAGAACCCAGATTACAAAGGAGGAACGCCACAAAGGTTGTGATTTACCTTTGATAAGTTCAAAAGTTCAATTAAGAACAAGAGGAGTAAAACTCAACTCACAATGAATAAATTCATCAAATTTCATAAACTTCATTATCTGATTAAAATGTGGCCACATAGAGTATTTAAAGCAAAACATAATGAAACCCTAGCCAAAATAAACCCCCCATCTTCCAAAAGTGCCCCTGGATGAACAGTGCCGCGGCTACAGTACGGAGCTATAGTAACTCGCTATAGTAACTCTAACCCTAGTTCAATAAAATAATAACTTTTCCAATATGCCCTTGCATAGGCATAAACCCAATTATTCTAAGCAAATAAAATAGGTCCTTGAAATTAATTAAATAAGTTGAAAGTGTTCAAGTGTCCAAAGCCTATAAGTCATGTTGTTGCCCTTTCCATAGCTTATGAAATGAATCAAAGCATAATCTTCATCGTTTAAGCCCTTGAACTTGTATTTGGCCCATCTGGTACTTGCAACATATCTTTAAAACTAGGCCCACCTTGGTTCCCATCATTCTCCCTCTCCTCAAAAGGATTCGACCTCGAATCTCCACCTGGATCAAAGGGAAAAATGTTAGTAACATTATCATTGATTTCATATGCATTGTCATTAATTTGTTCAAAAATTTGAGAACATCCATCCAAGCTACTCCTGTTGTCAACAGATAAAGACATTAAATCTAAAGGAGTAAATAGATTAAGTCTATAAGCAATTTCAAAAGGAGAATATAAAGTGGTAGTATGCATAGTCCTGTTATATGCAAACTCTATAAATCCATCCATAACCACAAAAATAGAATTTCTACTCCTTTCTTTCCTAGGCAGCCCCAAAACAAAGTCCATAGATATGTCTACACATGACTCACTAGGAATAGGTAAGGGCGTATGCAACCCATGTGGCAAAAGTATAAATTTGGCCTTTCTGCATGTAATGCACCTGCCACAAATACAATTGACATCTCTCTTCATCTTAGACCAACATAGATGTTCATACAAAATGTCTAATATTTTCTTGACACCAGAATGACTACTCCAAATATATGCAAACTCAATGAAGGGCAAATGATAGTCTCACAAACGTTCATGCAACACATCAATAAATGGCAATTGATACTTCCACAAATGTTCATGCAACACGTCATTGAAAGGCAAATGATATTCCCACAAACGTTCATGCAACACAACAAAAGTCTTCCTTACACCATGGTTACCCAACAAACCACCATGTCCATCGCACACAAGCAACTTACATATAAAACTAGTAGGTACATAAAATCTATTCTTTATAAACAAGTACCAATCTAGTTTATAGAACTTACCAAACGATGCTTTCTCACATGTTCCATATACAATAGCAAAGTCATCATCATTAGCATGCAATTCCTTATCATATTCAAGTTTCAACAATTTTGCATCTAAAATGAAGATAAGTACATACCTTTTTGCTAAAGCATCAACCACAAAAGTTTCCATACCTTGTGTGTATTTGAATACATGAGCAAAAGTCTCAATAGAATCCTCCCGCTTAGCACGCATTATGGTCAACAACTTACCTTCTCCTTTTAAGTGTGTCAATGACTCATGTTCTTCCAAGAAAGGTCGGTTAGGAATTGTTGCACCTGGCACAAAATCAATGTAGTGCTCTATCTCCCTAATGGGTGGCAATCTACTAAATACACCACTTGGAAACACGACCTCATATCCCTGCAACAAAGAGACAACAATACTAGGCAAACATACGTCAAGTTCGTTAGGATTAAGACTTGCCTTAGCATAAAAACTCACTTTTCTCTTTGTTTTTCTCTCACTTTCTTCACACTCTCTTTTCTTTCCACTCTCTTTTTCTTTTTCACTCTCTTTTTCCCTTTCACACTCTTTTTTCTTTTCACTCTCTTTTTTTCTGTCACTCTCTTTTTCTTCATCTTTTTTTGTACTCTCGACCTCATAATTATTTTTCAACTCATTCTCTCTTTTGCTTGAGGTCTTAGTCTCACCCTCTTCTTTTTTCTCTCTCATTTTTCTCTCTTTCTCCATTTCGGTCTCACTATTTCTTTTCTTCTCAATCTCACATTCACTCTTTCACTCTTGCTTTTCAGCTCATTCTCACTTTCACTCTTCCTTGTTTGCTCAATCTCCTTTTCACTTTTTCTTTTTTGATCACTCTCACTTTTACTCTTTCTTTTTTTATCACTCTCATTTTCACTCTTTCTGTTTTGAGCAACCTTACATTTCAGCTTCAATTGATCCCCATGGACCTGTGTTGGAGTTAAAGGAGCAAGTTTGATTGTTTTTCTATCTTTTTCAAAACTGTACATGTTCCTTAACCCATCATAGATCACGTTCCTATCATACTGCCATGGCTTCCCCAACAAAATATGACTAGCATGCATAGGCACTACATCACAAAGCACCATATCCTGGTATTTCCCAATTGAAAAAGAAACTAGCACTTGCTTATTTACTCTAACCTCCCCACAATCACTCAACCAGTGCAACATGTATGGTCTAGGGTGTTTCAAGGTACGTAAATTCAATTTCTCAACTAAAGTAGTGCTAGCTAAATTAATACAACTCCTCAAATCAATGATCATACTACATACCTTGTTGTTGATGTGGCATCTAGTATGAAAAATATTCTCACTCTTCTGCTCTATATCATCCATCTTAATTTTTGTATTGAGTGCATGCCTAGTAACAAGAGAATCACCATACTCTTCATTCTCATACCCATTTTCAACACTAAACTCGGGACGCCTCCTATCTCTCCTGCCATGAAGATTTCTAATTACCACATCTTGATGATCCATCCTATCCCTCACTTCACCCAACACTAAGTTCAACTTCTCAAACTGTTGTTGCATGACTTGCAACACAAATGATGTGTTATCTACCATCTCCTTTGGTGATGAGTCACTCCTATGAGACATCATAATGTGCTGCACAAAAAGAATGTTAGTGAAAAACCTCACACACTCCCTTACGTGTTTACACTCCACTCGTGTGTAACTCTGAATTGGCTCTTTACTCGATAATAATCTCACACTCTCTTGCCTTTTACCTCAAGAGTTTTCCCACCCAAATTCTTTAAGAACTAGTTGAACTAAATCAAGACAATACAACCTTGTATTATCCCAACTAGTAATTAGATCCAAGAAACAAGAACAAGAGAAACATGAAGGAATAAAAATGACACGAGAATCAATGAAGTTATACGAATGAAAGAGTAACAATAAGACAAGATACCAACTTGAGTGATGTATGCAGCAGCCCCTTTGATCATAAGGTTTAATCAACAAATTTCTTTCTTTCTCTTTGTTGTAACTATGTAGTAACTTTGAATATGCTACCTTCTCTTTTCTTCATCCTCTTCCTTTTTTTTTCTTTTTTTTTTTTTCGAACTTTCTTTTCTTTTCTTTTCCTTTCCTTTCTTTTCTATTCTTTTCTTTTCTTTTCCTTTCCTTTCTTTTCTATTCTTTTCTTTTCTTTTCCTTTCCTTTCTTTTCTTTTCCTTTCTTTTCTTTTCTCTAATTCATCCACAAACAGCAATAGTCATTTGTGAAAACCAACCAATTGAATTCAAACACACAAGCATGGACAATGAAGTAGAAGAGAATCAATGGAACGACACTCCAAGCAATTGACAAACTTAGAGATGCAGGAAATCCTAGAATTTTGAAACCCTAGGTGATGCAAATTTCAGCCAAACCCAAAATACTAAGAATTTCGGCAGCCTACTTCTTGTTTCTATTTTTTTTTTTTTTGGGCAACCCTAGAACAATGAAGCCCTAGAATTAAATTTAAGGATGCTAGAATTAAAAGATAGAATCAAACCTGATGGGAAACCTTGCTCTGAATACCAAATGATATGAACCCGCGGGAAAGGAATCCCTTGAACCCACAGTCAATTTGAAAACTTCCCAAGAAAGCCAAAATCAAGTCTATGGATGGAGAATCTAGACCCTATGAGAACTCGTTTCAAGAACCTAGATTATATTAAAATCTAGACCCGTTGAAGAATCCGTCTCAAGAACCCAGATTACAAAGGAGGAACGCCACAAAGGTTGTGATTTACCTTTGATAAGTTCAAAAGTTCAATTAAGAACAAGAGGAGTAAAACTCAACTCACAATGAATAATTTCATCAAATTTCATAAACTTCATTATCTGATTAAAATGTGGCCACATAGAGTATTTAAAACAAAACATAATGAAACCCTAGCCAAAATAAACCCCCCATCTTCCAAAAGTGCCCCTGGATGAACAGTGCCGCGGCTACAGTATGGAGCTACAGTAACTCGCTACAGTAACCCTAACCCTAGTTCAATAAAATAATAACTTTTCCAATATGCCCTTGCATAGGCATAAACCCAATTATTCTAAACAAATAAAATAGGTCCTTGAAATTAATTAAATAAGTTGAAAGTCTTCAAGTGTCCAAAGCCTATAAGTCATGTTGTTGCCCTTTCCATAGCTTATGAAATGAATCAAAGCATAATCTTCATCGTTTAAGCCCTTGAACTTGTATTTGGCCCATCTGGTACTTGCAACATATCTATAAGATTAGGCCCACCTTGGTTCCCATCAAGTAGGAGGCTTTGTGTTTGAAAGGTGACCTCAAGTGGGCCCCAAGTTACTACCCTAAGATTGAGGAAACGCGATAAATGAAAGTATAGAAGATGGACTTGGATGATAGTGTGTCTAAGTGAAGAGAAGTTTATGTATTTTCTAAGTTTAAGTTACATAGGCACTTGTAGAGAGAATGATTAAGGTTATGTATACAAGTAGGTTGCCATCTGACACGCACATGAATGGACTGCATGAAATGTAAATAGCACGGAGTGCAGGTAAGTATTATGTTCATACTCTCTTAGAGTTTTCTAAATAATATGAAATGAAAATGAAATGAACGATGTTGTATGAAAATATGCTAGGCATGAATGTTTAAAGGTATATGTATGTATGGCATTCCTTCTATTTATGCACCCAAAAGTAATAGTTGTATGCATGTGAATAGATGTTATATGTACTAACAAGTGTCTTTATTGAAACTCTTCCTTCTCTCTAAACCTCTAAAGCTTCAGATTGAAACGAAAGGGGGTGGGAGCTCCAGCTCGTCCCCATTCTTTCTCCTTCCCCTCCCCCTTTTCGTCTGTCCAGTTTTATCTCTATGTAGTATTTTTTATTTTGTCTTGTTTTTCAGGCCGAATAAGGGAGGATCGCTGTTCGGGTCTTTGCAGCCGTCTACCTCCTACACGCGCCCCACCGGGATGAAGCCCAGACGCCGATCTTCAAGCCCACCAAATACGGCGTTCATCAGAGTGGAGCGTAGCCCGCACGCACGGGATGAAGCTCCAGATCTCGTTGATGCGTGCTCATCACGCGCCACCACGGAGCCCTCTGCCGATGCCACGCTCGGCTTCTCTGGACTCCTTGACTCTGGGGCTTCCACGATTGACCGTCGGTTTTCCTCCCAGAGTGACTAGCACCCTGCACGCGCCACTGTCGTCGCATCGTGCACTGTTCATTCGATTTGGTTTTCTGTTTTTTGTTCTATTCCAATATTGTGTAGCATCTATTTTTGTGTTCTTGTGTTCTTTTGTTGACCCAAGTGAGGTGTTGTGCCTTTGGATCGTACGCAATCTGGGGCAAGAGCTATTCGAGAGTGGGGGGCGATGTCATGGCCAGTGATATCGTACGACCAGTGTTTGCGCGTAGGTGCTACCTGCGTAGTGGAGACTGTTGTGTCCGTGCGTGAGCTGGGTGCGCGTACCGTCAGGGCTCGAGATGCCGATGCTTGCGGTGGGCGTGTCGTCCGGGTCACACCGAGGCTTGTGGTTTTGTAGTTTAGTTGTTAGTTAGTAGTTGTTAGTTAAAGTGCTTTATTTGGTTTTTTGTTGTTTTTAGGTTTTAATAAAATAGAAATAGGCTATTGGATTTAGTATCTATAGCAGTTTCCCGTACTTTTCCTCCCTAGGAGGATAGAGGGGCCTTCTAGTTCTGTTTACAGAACGCTTTCTCTGTTTGGAGAGAGTTTATTGAGAAGTTAAGACAATGTCCGCCACAAAGGAATTTGTGTGTGGGGAAGCCCCAGAGTTTCTGCGTAGTTGGCTTATAGTTTGGATTTGTCCATGTATTAAGTCACATTTGTAACTTCGGTTCATTAATGAAATGAGACTATTTCCATTAAAAAAAAAAAAAAACTAGTGTCTTTATTTTTATTGATGAAATGAAATGTTAAGGTTTATGCTTTATGTTTTTAAATGATATTTAAAGTGACGCAATGAAAGTATATTTTTAACTGACGCTATGAAAGGGATTTTAAATGAGGCTATGAAACGATTTTAATGTCATGAACTGATGTTTACGATGATGCTCATGTTTATGCATTTAAAGGATGTTTTAAATGTTGAGGTTCAAACTTATGCTTTTAAATGATGTTTATGAAAGATTAAGGACTTTAGACAAGCTGTGGAATACTGTGGTCTCCATGACATTCATTCATATGGGCAAAGGTTTACTTGGTCAAATAACAGAAGTGGTAATGACTTTACAAAAGAAAAAATTGATAGAGTTTTTGGCAATAAAGAATGGAATGAGTTATATAGCCATGGTGTCTGTAATGTTCTTCCTGCCATTAGATCTTATCACTCCCCCTTGTCAGTTAGTTTACACAATACTTCTAATGGGAGGAAGAAAAGAAGATGGTGCTTTAGATATGAGATGGCCTGGGAAATAAAGGAAGAATGTCTGAAGGTGGTGGGTGAGGCTTGGCAAAATGCTGGTATAACAAATTGTCAGGCTAAATCCTTAAGAACATAGCTTGAACTATGCCAAAAGAGTCTCATGACATGGAGGCAAACTCTTAAGCAACAAGAGGATCAAATTATAAAAAATGGGACTCAAAATATTGGGCATCTTCATAATTCTGGTACAGGTGAGCACGTGGCAGCTATGAAACAAATTCAAGAGGAGGTGGTTACTACCATTACAGCTAATGATATAAAGTGGACGCAAAGGGCAAAGCAACACTGGCTGAAACATGGGGATAGAAACACTCAGTATTTTCACATGCAAGCAAGCCAGAGAAAGAAGATCAATGCAGTCAAAAGCATAGAGGATTCACAAGGCAGGGCTGTCACTGACCAGTCTAAAATTGGTGAGGTATTCACATGTTGTTTCTCCTCTCTATTCACTACTTCCCAACCTCTATCTATTGACCAATGTCTGCAAGAAATGGACACCAAATTAGACATGGATATGAAGGCTTGGCTTTTAAAGCCTTTCACTAGAGAGGAAATCACTGCAGCTATTTTTAAAATGAATCCCTTGGGGTCACCAGGCCCTGATGGTTTTGCTGCCCAATTCTACCAAAAAAACTGGGAGGTAGTGGGGGATCAAGTCTGTAATTTTGCCCTTGAATTCCTCAATCATGGTGGATCTCTCAGTGAGATTAATGACACGTTTATTATTCTTATCCCCAAAGTTCAAAGCCCCACAAAAGTAGTGGATTACAGACCCATAAGCCTTTGTAATGTTTTATACAAGGTTGTGTCAAAAACTATGGCAAATAGACTGAAACACATACTGCCTCAAATCATTGCCCCTAATCAGAGTGCCTTTGTGCCTGGAAGGCTCATCTCTGATAACACCTTGGTAGCCTATGAGGTCCTCCACGTGAATCAAGGAAATTATACGAATGAAACAGTAGCAATAAGACAAGATATCAACTAGAATCACCCCCTTTGATGATAAGGCTCAAGAAAAAAAATCTCGAATTTTTTTTTTTTTTCACGATTTTTTTTTTTTCCTTTTCCTTTCTTTTCTTTTCTGTTCTTTTCTTTTCCTTTCACCAACTGATTTGATCACAATCAAGAATAAGCAGTTGAGAAAAACCCTAACAATAACTCAAAAACCCTTGGGCAAGTGATATACGACAGCCCCTAGAACAAGAGATTTCAGCCAACACAAACCCTAGAACAATGAATTTCAGCAACCCTACTAACCACCACTATTTTTTTTTGTAATCAATCCTAGAACAATGATGCCCTAGAATTAAATATGCAAGAAATAAAAGATAGAATAAGACCAGATTGGAAACCTTGCTCTGAATACCAAATGATATGAACCCGTGGGAATGAATTCCCTTGAACCCACAATCAATTTGAAAACTCCCCAAGAAAGCCAAAATCAAGTCAAGGATGGAGAATCTAGACCCGATGAGAACTCGTTTCAAAAACCTAGATTATATTAAAATCTAGACCCGTTGAAGAACCCATCTCAAGAACCCAGATTACAAAGGAGGAACGCCACAAAGGTTGTGATTTACCTTTGATAAGTTCAAGAGTTCAATCAAGAACAAGAGGAGAAAACTCAACTCACAAATAAAATTCAATATTGTCTAAATCTCAAATGAGGCTACAAAGAGTTTTTAAAGCCAAACCTAATCAAAACCCTAGCCAAAATAATGCCCCTTTTACCCAAAATTACCCTTGATGAACAGTAGCAGCTACAGTACGCGCGGCTACAGTAACCCCAACAGTAAATTGATGAAACCCTAGTTCCTAAAATGTAATTTTCCAAATAAGCCCTTGGCCAAAATACAAGGCCTTCCCAAAAACATAGTTCAAAAGAAATAAGACATGTGAGTCAAGCATCTTCAAGCCCACTTATTCTAAACTAATAAAATAAATCATTTAACCAAATTGGAAGCCTCCAGTAACAATAGGCCGTATCTTTAAGTCATGTCTTCCACAACTTGAATAAAGTGGATCAAAGCTGGTTCTTCTTCTTTCAGACCCATCTTCAATGTTGGGCTCTTGCTGGCTTCATCCCAGGTGGATTGCACCAATCCTTGCATTGCTTCCTTGATTTTCTTGGCCCTTGATCTTGTAATTGGCCCATCTGGAACTTGCAAAGGATCTTTAAGAGTAGGCCCACCTTGTTTCCTATCATTCCCCCTCTCCTCAAAAGGATTCGACCTCGAATCTTCACCTACATCAAAAGGAGAAAGATCAGAAACATTGAAAGTTGCAGAAACTTTATACTCACCTGGAAGATCCACTTTATATGCATTTTCTTTAATTTTCTCAAGAATTTGGAAAGGTCCATCTCCTCGAGGATGCAACTTAGTCCTTCTATGGGCTGGGAATCTTTCTTTGTGCATGTGAACCCAAACCCATCCTGGTTCAAAGATGACACGCCTTCGTCCTTTATTGGCTTGGGAAGCAACCCTTTCATTCTTTTGGGCAATTTGAAGCCGTACCCTCTCATGAAGTGACTTCACCAACTCCGCCTTCTTTTGTCCATCCAAACTACTCCTGTCATCAACAGGTAAAGGCATCAAATCCAAAGGAGTAAGTGGATTAAATCCATAAACAATTTCAAAAGGAGAGTATGAAGTAGTAGTATGCATCGTCCTATTATATGCAAATTCTATAAATGGCAAACAATCCTCCCAAGTTTTTAAATTCTTATGAACAACAGTGCGTAAAAGCTGAGTTAAAGTCCTATTAACTACTTCAGTCTGACCATCAGTCTGTGGATGACAAGTAGTGGAAAATAAGAGCTTAGTACCCAATTTCCCCCACAACACCTTCCAAAAGTAGCTAAGGAATTTAACATCCCTATCAGAAACAATACTCCTAGGTACACCATGGAGTCGCACTATCTCCCTGAAAAACAAGTCAGCTATATTTGTTGCATCATCTGTTTTATGGCATGGAATGAAATGTGCCATCTTACTGAATCTATCCACAACAACAAAAATAGAATATCTACCCCTTTTGGTCCTAGTCAGCCCCAAAACAAAGTCCATAGATATGTCTACCCATGGCTCACTAGGAACGGGTAAGGGTGTATACAACCCATGTGGCAAAACCTTAGATTTGGCCTTTCTACATGTAATGCACCTTCCACAAATACGGTTAACATCTCTCTTCATCTTAGGCCAAAAGAAATGTTCATGCAAAATGTCTAAAGTTTTCTTGACACCAAAGTGTCCCATTAATCCCCCACCATGTGCCTCACGCACCAATAACTCACGCATAGAACAATTTGGCAGACAAAGTTTGCTTTCTTTAAACAAATAACCATCATGCTTGTAAAACTTACCAAATGCCGCCTTATCACATGCCACATACACATTTGAAAAATCAGCATCATCGGCATACATGTCTTTCACGTATTCAAACCCAAGCATTTTGGCACTCATAGAAGTAAGAAGTACGTACCTCCGGGATAGAGCATCAGCAACAACGTTCTCCTTACCTTGCTTGTAACGGATGACATAGGGAAAGGTCTCAATGTATTCCATCCATCTAGCATGCCTTTTATTCAACTTACCTTGACCCTTGAGATGCTTCAATGATTCATGATCGGTGTGGATCACAAATTCCCTTGGCCATAGGTAGTGCTGCCAAGTCTCTAATGCACGAACAAGAGCATAAAGCTCTTTGTCATAAGTAGGGTACTTCAGGGATGCCCCACTTAACTTTTCACTGAAGAAGGCTATGGGCCGCCTATCCTGCATCAAAACGGCTCCAATCCCTATTCTGAGGCATCACATTCAATCTCAAAAGCTTTGTTAAAATCAGGTAATGCTAACACAGGTGCAGAGCACAACCTTTCTTTAATAGTGGCAAAAGCATTCTCTTGATTAGCGCCCCAATGAAACCCAACATTCTTTTTAATTACTTCAGTGAGTGGTGTAGCAATGGTGCTAAAGTCTTTAACAAAATGCCGATAAAAGCTAGCTAACCCATGAAAGCTTCTTACCTCAGTGATGCTTTTTGGCGTTGGCCACTCCTTGATTGATATGAACCCACGGGAATGAAATCCCTTGAACCCACAGTCAATTTGAAAACTTCCCAAGAAAGCCAAAATCAAGTCAAGGATGGAGAATCTAGACCCGATGAGAACTCGTTTCAAGAACCTAGATTATATTAAAATCTAGACCCGTTGAAGAACCCGTCTCAAGAACCCAGATTACAAAGGAAGAACGCCACAAAGGTTGTGATTTACCTTTGATAAGTTCAAAAGTTCAATTAAGAACAAGAGGAGTAAAACTCAACTCACAATGAATAAATTCATCAAATTTCATAAACTTCATAATCTGATTAAAATGTACATAGAGTATTTAAAGCAAAACATAATGAAACCCTAGCCAAAATAAACCCCCCATCTTCCAAAAGTGCCCCTGGATGAACAGTGCCGCGGCTACAGTACGGAGCTACAGTAACTCGCTACAGTAACCCTAACCCTAGTTCAATAAAATAATAACTTTCCCAATATGCCCTTGCATAGGCATAAACCCAATTATTCTAAGCAAATAAAATAGGTCCTTGAAATTAATTAAATAAGTTGAAAGTCTTCAAGTGTCCAAAGCCTATAAGTCATGTTGTTGCCCTTTCCATAGCTTATGAAATGAATCAAAGCATAATCTTCATCGTTTAAGCCCTTGAACTTGTATTTGACCCATCTGGTACTTGCAACATATCTTTAAGACTAGGTCCACCTTGGTTCCCATCATTCTCCCTCTCCTCAAAAGGATTCGACCTCGAATCTCCACCTGGATCAAAGGGAAAAATGTTAGTAACATTATCATTGATTTCATATGCATTGTCATTAATTTGTTCAAGAATTTGAGAACATCCATCTAAGCTACTCCTGTTGTCAACAGATAAAGATATTAAATCTAAAGGAGTAAATAGATTAAGTCTATAAACAATTTCAAAAGGAGAATATAAAGTGGTAGTATGCATGGTCCTGTTATATGCAAACTCTATAAATCCATCCATAACCACAAAAATAGAATTTCTACTCCTTTCTTTCCTAGGCAGCCCCAAAACAAAGTCTATAGATATGTCTACACAAGACTCACTAGGAATAGGTAAGGGCATATGCAACCCATGTGGCAAAAGTATAAATTTGGCCTTTCTGCATGTAATGCACCTGCCACAAATACAATTGACATCTCTCTTCATCTTAGACCAACATAAATGTTCATACAAAATGTCTAATATTTTCTTGACACCAGAATGACTACTCCAAATATATGCAAACTCAATGAAGGGCAAATGATAGTCCCACAAACGTTCATGCAACACATCAATGAATGGCAATTGATACTTCCACAAATGTTCATGCAACACGTCATTGAAAGGCAAATGATATTCCCACAAACGTTCATGCAACACAACAAAAGTCTTCCTTACACCATGGTTACCCAACAAACCACCATGTCCATCGCACACAAGCAACTTACATATAAAACTAGTAGGTACATAAAATCTATTCTTTATAAACAAGTACCAATCTAGTTTATAGAACTTACCAAACGATGCTTTCTCACATGTTCCATATACAATAGCAAAGTCATCATCATTAGCATGCAATTCCTTATCATATTCAAGTTTCAACAATTTTGCATCTAAAATGAAGATAAGTACATACCTTCTTGCTAAAGCATCAACCACAAAAGTTTCCATACCTTGTGTGTATTTGAATACATGAGCAAAAGTCTCAATAGAATCCTCCCGCTTAGCACGCATTATGGTCAACAACTTACCTTCTCCCTTTAAGTGTGTCAATGACTCATGTTCTTCCAAGAAAGGTCGGTTAGGAATTGTTGCACCTGGCACAAAATCAATGTAGTGCTCTATCTCCCTAATGGGTGGCAATCCACTAAATACACCACTTGGAAACACGACCTCATATCCCTGCAACAAAGAGACAACAATACTAGGCAAATATACGTCAAGTTCGTTAGGATTAAGACTTGCCTTAGCATAAAAACTCACTTTTCTCTTTATTTTTCTCTCACTTTCTTCAAACTCTCTTTTCTTTCCACTCTCTTTTTCTTTTTCACTCTCTTTTTTCCTTTCACACTCTTTTTTCTTTTCACTCTTTTTTTTTCTGTCACTCTCTTTTTCTTCATCTTTTTTTGTACTCTCGACCTCATAATTATTTTTCAACTCATTCTCTCTTTTGCTTGAGGTCTTAGTCTCACCCTCTTCTTTTTTCTCTCTCATTTTTCTCTCTTTCTCCATTTCGGTCTCACTATTTCTTTTCTTCTCAATCTCACATTCACTCTTGCTTTTCAGCTCAATCTCACTTTCACTTTCACTCTCACTCTTCACTCTTGCTTTTCAGCTCATTCTCACTTTCACTCTTCCTTGTTTGCTCAATCTCCTTTTCACTTTTTCTTTTTTGATCACTCTCACTTTTACTCTTTCTTTTTTATCACTCTCATTTTCACTCTTTTTCACTCTTTCTGTTTTGAGCAACCTCACATTTCAGCTTCAATTGATCCCCATGGACCTGTGTTGGAGTTAAAGGAGCAAGTTTGATTGTTTTTCCATCTTTTTCAAAACTGTACATGTTCCTTAACCCATCATGGATCACCTTCCTATCATACTGTCATGACTTCCCCAACAAAATATGACTAGCATGCATAGGTACTACATCACAAAGCACCATATCATGGTATTTCCCAATTGAAAAGGAAACTAGCACTTGCTTAGTTATTCTAACCTCCCCACAATCACTCAACCAGTGCAACATGTATGGTCTAGGGTGTTTCAAGGTACGTAAATTCAATTTCTCAACTAATGTAGTGCTAGCCAAATTAATACAACTCCTCAAATCAATGATCATACTACATACCTTGTTGTTGATGTGGCATCTAGTATGAAAAATATTCTCACTCTGCTGCTCTATATCATCCATCTTGATTTTTGTATTGAGTGCATGCCTAGTAACAAGAGAATCACCATACTCTTCATTCTCATACCCATTTTCTACACTAAACTCGGGACGCCTCCTATCTCTCCTGCCATGAAGATTTCTAATTACCACATCTTGATGATCCATCCTATCCCTCACTTCACCCAACACCAAGTTCAACTTCTCAAACTGTTGTTGCATGACTTGCAACACAAAAGATGTGTTATCTACCATCTCCTTTGGTGATGAGTCACTCCTATGAGACATCATAATGTGCTGCACAAAAAGAATGTTAGTGAAAAACCTCAAACACTCCCTTACGTGTTTACACTCAAATAATGACACTCTACTCGTGTGTAACTCTGAATTGGCTTTTTACTCGATAATAATCTCACACTCTCTTGCCTTTTACCTCAAGAGTTTTCCCACTCAAGTTCATTAAGAACTAGTTGAACTAAATCAAGACAATACAACCTTGTATTATCCCAACTAGTAATTAGATCCAGGAAACAAGAACAAGAGAAACATGAAGGAATAAAAATGACACGAGAATCAATGAAGTTATACGAATGAAAGACTAACAATAAGACAATATACCAACTTGAGTGATGTATGCAGCAGCCCCTTTGATCATAAGGTTTAATCAACAAATTTCTTTCTTTCTCTTTGTTGTAACTATGTAGCAACTTTGAATATGCTACCTTCTCTTTTCTTCATCCCCTTCTTTTTTTTTTTCGTTTTTTTTTTTTCGAATTTTCTTTTCTTTTCTTTTCCTTTCCTTTCTTTTCTTTTCTTTTCTTTTCCTTTCTTTTCTTTTCTCTAATTCATCCACAAACAGCAATAGTCAGTTGTGAAAACCAACCAATTGAATTCAAACACACAAGCATGGACAATGAAGTAGAAGAGAATCAATGGAACGACACTCCAAGCAATTGACAGACTTAGAAATATAGGAAACCCTAGAATATTGAAACCCTAGGTGATGCAAATTTCAGCCAAACCCAAAATCCTAAGAATTTCGGCAGCCTACTTTTTGTTTCTATTTTTTTTTTTTTTTGGCAAGCCTAGAACAATGAAGCCCTAGAATTAAATTTGAGGATGCTAGAATTAAAAGATAGAATCAGACCTGATTGGAAACCTTGCTCTGAATACCAAATGATATGAACCCGCGGGAATGAAATCCCTTGAACCCACAGTCAATTTGAAAACTTCCCAAGAAAGCCAAAATCAAGTCAAGGATGGAGAATCTAGACCCGATGAGAACTCGTTTCAAGAACCTAGATTATATTAAAATCTAGACCCGTTGAAGAACCCGTCTCAAGAACCCAGATTACAAAGGAGGAACGCCACAAAGGTTGTGATTTACCTTTGATAAGTTCAAAAGTTCAATTAAGAACAAGAGGAGTAAAACTCAACTCACAATGAATAAATTCATCAAATTTCATAAACTTCATAATCTGATTAAAATGTGGCCACATAGAGTATTTAAAGCAAAACATAATGAAACCCTAGCCAAAATAAACCCCCCATCTTCCAAAAGTGCCCCTGGATGAACAGTGCCGCGGCTACAGTACGGAGCTACAGTAACTCGCTACAGTAACCCTAACCCTAGTTCAATAAAATAATAACTTTCCCAATATGCCCTTGCATAGGCATAAACCCAATTATTCTAAGCAAATAAAATAGGTCCTTGAAATTAATTAAATAAGTTGAAAGTCTTCAAGTGTCCAAAGCCTATAAGTCATGTTGTTACCCTTTCCATAGCTTATGAAATGAATCAAAGCATAATCTTCATCGTTTAAGCCCTTGAACTTGTATTTGACCCATCTGGTACTTGCAACATATCTTTAAGACTAGGCCCACCTTGGTTCCCATAATTGATGGCCTTGACTTTCTCTTCATCCACCTCAATACCCTTTATACTAACAACGTAACCAAGAAAAACAACTTTTTCCATGCAAAAGGCACATTTCTTGAAATTAGCATACAACTTTTCACATCTCAACACATCAAACACATATCTCAAATGCTCAATATGTTCATTTAAGTTCTTGCTGTACACTAAGATATCATCAAAGTACACAACCACAAACTTGCCTATGAATGCACGTAGGACATGGTTCATTAATCTCATGAAAGTACTGGGCGCATTTGTAAGTCCAAATGGCATAACCAACCATTCATAAAGCCCATACTTAGTCTTAAAAGCAGTTTTCCATTCATCACCATCTTTCATTCTAATTTGATGGTACCCACTTTTAAGATCAATTTTACTGAAAATACATTAACCATGCAATTCATCAAGCATATCATCCAATCTAGGAATGGGATGGCGATACTTTACCGTGATATTGTTGACCGCCCTGCAATCAATGCACATCCTCCACGTCCCATCCTTCTTTGGCACTAGTAGCACTGGTACTGCACAAGGGCTCATGCTCCCCCTCACGTACCCCTTGCTCATCAAATCCTCAACTTGCCTCTGAAGCTCCTTTGTCTCCTCTGAATTATTCCTATAGGCTGGTCGGTTTGGAATAGCAGCCCCGGGCACAAAATCAATCTGGTGCTCAATGCCTCTAATGGGTGGCAACTCATTTGGCATCTCCTCCGGGAATACATCCTCAAACTTCTGCAACAAAGAAACAGCCAAACTAGGAAGAGATTGGTTAGTTTCATCAAGAGTAAGATAAGACTCTTTATAGACAAGAAAAATCATAGGGCGATCTGCGAAGAAAGCCCTCTTAACCTCACTCTCTCTTGCATAGAAACTCACTTTTGCCTTTCCTTTTCTCTCAGAAGACTCTCTTTCTTTTTTCTCTCGTGGCTCCACTATTTTTTCTTTACTCTCAGCCACCTCTCTACTTTCTTTCTCACTCTTTCTTTTATGCTCATATTCACTCTCACTCTTTCTTTTTTGCTCAATCTCTTTTTCACTCTTCCTTTTTTGATCACTCTCATTTTCACTCTTTCTCTTCTGATCACTCTCATTTTCACTCTTTCTTTTTTGAGCAACCTCACTTTTCAATTTCAATTGGTCTTCATAGACCTGGCTTGGAGTTAAAGGAGCAAGTTTGATGGGAACCAAGATGTGTCTAGTCTTAAAGATCATTTGCAACTTCCAGATGGGCCAAGAAGATCAATGAGAAAATGCAAGGATTGATGTAATCCATTTGGGACAAGTTTAGCAAGAGCCCAACATTCAAGATGGGGCTTGAAGGATGAAGATCCAATTTTAATTCATTTGATCAGCTACGGAAGAGGGCAACGACAAGACTTAAAGGCTTTGGACTCTTGAAGGGTTTCAACTTATTTAATTCATTTAAAGAACTTATTTTATTAGTTTAGAATAATTGAGTTTATTATGAGAAGCACTTAAGGGAGCCTATGCAAGGGCATGTTGGGAAAGTTATTATTTTATTGAACTAGGGTTAGGGTTACTGTAGCCGAGTACTGTAGCACGGCACTGTAGCCGCGGCACTGTTCATCCAGGGGCACTTTTGGAAGATGGGGGTTTATTTTGGCTAGGGTTTCATTAGGTTTTGCTTTAAATACTCTATGTAGCCTCATTCTAATCAGATTATGAAGTTTATGAAATTTGATGAAGTTACTCATTGTGAGTTGAGTTTTATCTCCTCTTTTTCTTAATTGAACTTTTGAACTTATCAAAGGTAAATCACAACCTTTGTGGCGTTCCTCCTTTATAATCTGGGTTCTTGAGACGGGTTCTTCAACGGGTCTAGATTTTAATATAATCTAGGTTCTTGAAACAAGTTCTCATCGGGTCTAGGTTCTCCATCCTTTGACTTGATTTTGGCTTTCTTGGGAAGTTTTCAAATTGACTGTGGGTTCAAGGGATTCCTTTCCCGCGGGTTCATATCAAAGTTTAATTGTTTTGCCCTCCTTTTCAAAGCTGTACATGTTCTTGAACCCATCATGTGTCACTCTCCTATCATACTGCCACGGCCTCCCCAACAAAATATGGCCCGCATGCATAGGCACAACATCACAAAGCACCTCATCTTGATACTTCCCAATAGAAAAAGTAACTAACACTTGTTTATCCACCCTAACCTCTCCACAATCATTCAACCACTGCAATTTGTATGGTCTAGAGTGTTTTAAGGTTGGTAAATTCAATTTCTCAACCAAAGTAGTGCTAGCCACATTAGTACAACTCCCTCCATTAATGATCATACTACATACCTTATTGTTGACATGGCATCTAGTATGGAAAATGTTCTCTCTCTGTTGCTCTGCATCATCCACCTTAATGTGTGCATTAAGAGCACGCCTGGCAACAAGAGACTCACCTGTCACATGGTATACCACTCCATCATCATTACTAGCATCATCCAACTCGGGCACCTCATCACTATCATCCTCACTCTCAGTCATCACCTCCCCATTGTCACGCATAATCATCACCCTCCTATTTGGATATTGAGAAGCAATGTACCCTGAACCCAAACACTTAAAACATTTGATATCTCTATTCCGTGAAGGTTGGGATTCTACCTTGGGTTTGTTGCTAGTTCCCTCATCTTTTCCCTTAGGTGGTTTGGTCTTTCTCTTTGCTTCAGCTGGATCATTCCTATCCCATTTTGATTTCCAAGTAGTGCTAGAAACCGTAGTGTACCTTGCTGTCCCTTTTCTCTTTAATTGCCTCTCCACCTTCATAGCCATGTGCACCATGTCCTCTATCTCCACATAATGCTGCAATTCAATTACATTGGCTATGTCCCTATTCAACCCACTCAAAAATCTAGCCATGGTGGCCTCTCGGTCCTCCTCTACATTAGCCCGAATCATCGCCACCTCCATCTCCTTATGGTAATCCTCCACACTCCTAGACCCCTGTGTAAGATTTTGTAATTTCTGGAAAAGGTCTCTATAGTAATGGCTAGGAACAAATCTCCGCCTCATGAGAGCTTTCAACTCTCCCCATGTCTCTATAGGCCTCTCATAATTCCTTCTCCTATTGGTCACTAATTGATCCCACCAAATAATAGCATAATCAGTGAACTCAATTACCGCCAACTTCACTTTCTTCTCCTCAGAGTAATTATGGCAATCAAACACCAACTCTATTTTTTTCTCCCACTCTAGATAAACCTCAGGGTCAGTTCTACCTTGAAAAGATGGTATTTTCATTTTGATGCTACCAAGGTCCCTATCTACACCATCCCGACCCCTTAGATTCCCCTCAAGTCCTCTTTCATGCCTAACTCCTCTATTTCTACCGGACCCAAGGTCAGATGCTATATCTTCCTCTTCCTCACCATCTCCTTCATTCTTATACTGATTTTCAACTCTATGCTCACGTCGCCTCCTATCCCTCCTATCTTGTAGATTTCTAATCGCTGCTTCTTGATGATCCATCCTATCCCTCACTTCACCCAACACCATGTTCAACCGCTCAAACTGTTGTTGCATGGCTTGCAACACAAAAGATGAGTTATCTGCTCTCCCCCTTGGTGATGCGCTACTCCGATGAGACATTATCAGGCGCTACACAAGAGAAAGTTTGTGGCAAAAAAAAAAAAAGTAAACCTCACACACTCCCTCACGTGTTTACACTCGAATAATGACACTCCACTCGTGTTTCACTCTTAATTGGCTTTTTTCGATAATAGTCTCACACTCTCTTTGCCTTGTCCAAGAAACAAGAACAAGAGAAACACGGAATGAATGAAAAAAAAAATGGCACGTGAATCAAGGAAATTATACGAATGAAACAGCAGCAATAAGACAAGATATCAACTAGAATCACCCCCTTTGATGATAAGGCTCAAGAAAAAAAATCTCGAATTTTTTTTTTTTTTCACGAATTTTTTTTTTCCTTTTCCTTTCTTTTCTTTTCTTTTCCTTTCACCAACTGATTTGATCACAATCAAGAATAAGCAGTTGAGAAAAACCCTAACAATAACTCAAAAACCCTTGGGCAAGTGATATACGGCAGCCCCTAGAACAAGAGATTTCAGCCAACACAAACCCTAGAACAATGAATTTCAGCAACCCTACTAACCACCACTATTTTTTTTTTTTGTAATCAATCCTAGAACAATGACGCCCTAGAATTAAATATGCAAGAAATAAAAGATAGAATAAGACCTGATTGGAAACCTTGCTCTGAATACCAAATGATATGAACCCGTGGGAATGAATTCCCTTGAACCCACAATCAATTTGAAAACTCCCCAAGAAAGCCAAAATCAAGTCAAGGATGGAGAATCTAGACCCGATGAGAACTCGTTTCAAGAACCTAGATTATATTAAAATCTAGACCCGTTGAAGAACCCGTCTCAAGAACCCAGATTACAAAGGAGGAACGCCACAAAGGTTGTGATTTACCTTTGATAAGTTCAAGAGTTCAATCAAGAACAAGAGGAGAAAACTCAACTCACAAATAAAATTCAATATTGTCTAACTCTCAAATGAGGCTACAAAGAGTTTTTAAAGCCAAATCTAATCAAAACCCTAGCCAAAATAATGCCCCTTTTACCCAAAATTACCCTTGATGAACAGTAGCAGCTACAGTACGCGCGGCTACAGTAACCCCAACAGTAAATTGATGAAACCCTAGTTCCTAAAATGTAATTTTCCAAATAAGCCCTTGGCCAAAATACAAGGCCTTCCCAAAAACATAGTTCAAAAGAAATAAGACATGTGAGTCAAGCATCTTCAAGCCCACTTATTCTAAACTAATAAAATAAATCATTTAACCAAATTGGAAGCCTCCAATAACAATAGGCCGTATCTTTAAGTCATGTCTTCCACAGCTTGAATAAAGTGGATCAAAACTGGTTCTTCTTCTTTCAGACCCATCTTCAATGTTGGGCTCTTGTTGGCTTCATCCCAGGTGAATTGCACCAATCCTTGCATTGCTTCCTTGATCTTCTTGGCCCTTGATCTTGTAATTGGCCCATCTGGAACTTGCAAAGGATCTTTAAGAGTAGGCCCACCTTGGTTCCTATCAGCATGCAATGAAGTCTTGCCCACTATGGCTAACTTGAAAAGAAGAAAGGTGGTAAAGGATAGCATCTATTTAATATGCAAGAAAGAACATGAGACTTCTGGGCATGCATTATGGGGATGTAGTGGTGCTCAAGATGTTTGGTGTCAAGGTCCAATAAAAGTGCAGAAATTCTCTTCTCATAGTGATTTGTTTTTTAATATCTGGGCAGAATTGATTGGCAAGCTTGATTCAGAGGAGTTATGATATGAACCCGCGGGAATGAAATCCCTTAAACCCACAATCAATTTGAAAACACCCCAAGAAAGCCAAAATCAAGTCAATGATGGAGAACCTAGACCCGAAGATAACTCGTTTCAAGAACCTAGATTATATTAAAATCTAGACCCGTTGAAGAACCCGTCTCAAGAACCCAGATTACAAAGGAGGAACGCCACAAAGGTTGTGATTTACCTTTGATAAGTTCAAAAGTTCAATTAAGAACAAGAGGAGTAAAACTCAACTCACAATGAATAAATTCATCAAATTTCATAAACTTCATTATCTGATTAGAATGAGGCTACATAGAGTATTTAAAGGAAAACCTAATGAAACCCTAGCCAAAATAAACCCCCATCTTCCAAAAGTGCCCCTGGATGAACAGTGCCGCGGCTACAGTGCTACAGGGCTACAGTAACCCTAACCCTAGTTCAATAAAATAATAACTTTCCCAACATGCCCTTGCATAGGCTCCCTTAAGTCCTTCTCATAATAAACTCAATTATTCTAAACTAATAAAATAAGTTCTTTAAATGAATTAAATAAGTTGAAACCTTTCAAGAGTCCAAAGCCTTTAAGTCTTGTCGTTGCCCTCTTCCGTAGCTGATCAAATGAATTAAAATTGGATCTTCATCCTTCAAGCCCCATCTTGAATGTTGGGCTCTTGCTAAACTTGTCCCAAATGGATTACATCAATCCTTGCATTTTCTCATTGATCTTCTTGGCCCATCTGGAAGTTGCAAATGATCTTTAAGACTTGACCCATCTTGGTTCCCATCATTCCCCCTCTCCTCAAAATGATTCGACCTCGAATCTCCACCTGGATCAAAGGGAAAATTGTTAGTAACATCGAAAATAGTAGAAACATGATACTTACCTGGAAGATCCATTACATATGCATTTTCATTAATTTGTTTAAGAATTTGGAATAGTCCATCCAAGCTACTCATGTCATCAACTAGTAAAGACTTTAAATCTGAAGGAGGAAATTGATTAAGTAAACAAACAATTTCAATTGGTGAAAATTTAGTAGTAGCATGAACACTCCAATTATATGTAAACTCAATGAATGGCAAACAATACTCCCACAAATGTTCATGAAGTACATCTAAAGTTTTCCTCGAACCAAAATGACCACTCCAATATGCATGCTCAATGAATGGCAAATGATACTCCCGCAAACATTCATGCAACAAGTCAATGAATGGCAAATGATACTCCCGCAAACGTTCATGCAACAAGTCAATGAATGGCAAATGATACTCCCATAAACGTTTATGCAACATGTCTGAAATCTTATTTTCACGAGAATGACCACTCCAATTATATGCAAACTCAATGAAAAGCAAATGATACTCCCGCAAACGTTCATGCAACACGTCAATGTATGGCAAATGATACTCCCACAAATGTTCATGCAATACATCAATGAATGACAAATGATACTTCCACAAACGTTCGTGCAACAAGTCTTTGAATGGCAAATGGTATTCCCACAAACAGTCATGCAACACAACAAAAGTTTTCCTTACACCATTGTTACCCAACAAACCAGCATGTCCATCACACACAAGCAACTTACGCATAAAACTAGTAGGCACACAAAATCTATTCATTCTAAACAAGTACCAATCTAGTTTATAGAACTTACCAAAAGATGCATTCTCACATGTTCTATACACACTAGCAAAGTCATCATTATTAGCATGCAATTCTTTATCATATTCAAATCTCAACAATTTCGCATCTAAAATGAAGATAAGTACATACCTTTTTGCTAAAGCATCAACCACAAAAGTTTCCATACCTTGTGTGTATTTGAATACATGAGGAAAAGTCTCAATACAATCCTCCCGCTTAGTATGCATTCTAGTCAACAACTTACCTTGTCCCTTTAAGTGCGTCAATGACTCTTGTTTTTCCAAGAAAGGTCGATTAAGAATTGTCGCACCTGGCATAAAATCAATGTAGTGCTCTATCTCCCTAAAAGGTGGCAATCCACAAAAGACACCACTAGGAAACATGACCTCATATCCCTGCAACAAAGAGACAACAATACTAGGCAAACATACGTCAAGTCCGTTAGGATTAAGACTCGCCTTAGCACAAAAACTCACTTTTCTCTTTGTTTTTCTCTCACTTTCTTCACACTCTCTTTTCTTTCCACTCTGTTTTTCTTTTTCACTCTCTTTTTCATAATTACTTTTCAACTCATTCTCTCTTTTGCTTAAGGTTTTAGTCTCACCCTCTTCTTTTTTCTCTCTCATTTTTCTGTCTTTCTCCATTTCGGTCTCACTGTTTCTTTTCTTCTCAATCTCACCTTCACTCTTTCTTTTCAGCACAATCTCACTTTCACTGTTTCCTTCACTCTTACTATTAAGCTCATTCTCACTTTTTCTTGAGGTTTCAGCCTCACCCAAATCTTTTCCCTTTGGTTGTTCGGTCTTCTCCTTTGCTACAACTTGATCATTTTTGTCCCACTTTGGTTTCCAAGAAGTACTAGAAACCGAAGTATACCTTGATGTACCCTTTCCTTTTAGCCGTCTCTCCACCTTCATAGCCATGTGCACTATGTCCTCTACCTCCTCATAATGTTGCAACTCAACTACATTGGCTATCTCCCTATTCAACCCCCTCAAAAATCTTTTCATTATGGCCTCCCGATCCTCCACTACATTAGCCCGAATCATAGCCACCTCCATCTCCTTATGGTAGTCCTCTACACTCCTAGACCCTGTATAAGATTTTGTAATTTTTTGTAGAGGTCTCTATAGTAGTGGCTAGATACAAATCTCCGCCTCATGATAGCTTTCAACTCTCTCCATGTTTCTACAGGCCTCTCAAAATTCCTCCTCCTATTGGATACTAATTGATCCCACCAAATAATCGCAAAATCAGTGAACTCAATTACAGCCAACTTCATCTTTTTCTGCTCAGAGTAATTATGACAATCAAACACCAACTCTATTCTTTTCTCCCACTCTAAATAAACTTCAGGGTCAGTTCTACCTTGGAATGATGGTATTTTTATTTTGATGCTTCCAAGGTGCTTATCTACTCTATCTCGACCCCCTGAGTTTGCCTTAAGGCCTCTTCCATGCCTAACTCTTCTATGTCTACCCAATCCAATTTCAGATATTAGCACTTCCTCATCCTCACCATACTCTCCATTCTCATACCCATTCTTAATATTAGGCTCATGTCGCCTCCTATCTTTCTCTGCTTGCAGATTTCTAACCATTGCTTCTTGATTATCCATGCTATTCCTCACTTCACCTAACACCAAGTTCAACCGCTCAAACTCATGTTGCATGGCATGCAACACAAAGGATGAGTTATCTACTCGCCCCCTTGGTGATGAGCTACTCCGATGAGACATTAGAAGGTGCTGCACAGAAGAATGTTAGTGGTAAAAAAGAAAACCTCACACACTCCCTTACGTGTTTCAACTCGAATAATGACACTCTACTCGTGTTTCACTCTTAATGGCTTTTTCCCGATAATAGTCTCACACTCTCTTGCCTTTTACCTCAATAGTTTTTCCACTCAAGTTCTTTCAGAACTAAATGAACTCAATCAAGACAAGGCAACCTTGTTTTATCCCAACTAGTAATTAGATTCAGGAAACAAGAACAAGAGAAACATGAAGGAATAAAAATGACACGAGAATCAATGAAGTTATACGAATGAAAGAGTAGCAATAAGACAAGATACCAACTTGAGTGATGTATGCAGCAGCCCCTTTGATGATAAGGTTCAATCAACAAATTTCTTTCTTTCTCATTGTTGTAACTATGTAGCAACTTTGAATATGCTACCTTCTCTTCTCTTCAACTTCTTTTTTTTTTTTTTTGGAATTTTCTTTTCTTTTCTTTTCCTTTCCTTTCTTTTCTTTTCTTTTCTTTTCTTTTCCTTTCTTTTCTTTTCTCTAATTCATCCACAAACAGCAATATTCAATTGTGAAAACCAACCAATTGAATTCAAACAAACAAACATGGACAATGAAATAGAAAAGAATCAATGGAACGACACTCCAAGCAATTGACAAACTTAGAGATGCAGGAAACCCTAGAATTTTGAAACCCTAGGTGATGCAAATTTCAGCCAAACCCAAAACCTTAAGAATTTCGGCAGCCTACTTTTTGTTTCAATTTTTTTTTTTTTTTGGCAACCCTAGAACAATGAAGCCCTAGAATTAAATTTAAGGATACTAAAATTAAAAGATAGAATCAGACCTGATTGGAAACCTTGCTCTGAATACCAAATGATATGAACCCGCGGGAATGAAATCCCTTAAACCCACAATCAATTTGAAAACACCCCAAGAAAGCCAAAATCAAGTCAAGGATGGAGAACCTAGACCTGAAGAGAACTCGTTTCAAGAACCTAGATTATATTAAAATCTAGACCCGTTGAAGAACCCGTCTCAAGAACCCAGATTACAAAGGAGGAACGCCACAAAGGTTGTGATTTACCTTTGATAAGTTCAAAAGTTCAATTTCTTACAAGAGGAGTAAAACTCAACTCACAATGAATAAATTCATCAAATTTCATAAACTTCATTATCTGATTAGAATGAGGCTACATAGAGTATTTAAAGCAAAACCTAATGAAACCCTAACCAAAATAAACCCCCATCTTCCAAAAGTGCCCCTGGATGAACAGTGCGCGGCTACAGTGCCGTGCTACAGTACTCGGCTACAGTAACCCTAACCCTAGTTCAATAAAATAATAACTTTCCCAACATGCCCTTGCATAGGCTCCCTTAAGTCCTTCTCATAATAAACTCAATTATTATAAACTAATAAAATAAGTTCTTTAAATGAATTAAATAAGTTGAAACCCTTCAAGAGTCCAAAGCCTTTAAGTCTTGTCGTTGCCCTCTTCCGTAGCTGATCAAATGAATTAAAATTGGATCTTCATCCTTCAAGCCCCATCTTGAATGTTGGGCTCTTGCTAAACTTGTCCCAAATGGATTACATCAATCCTTGCATTTTCTCATTGATCTTCTTGGCCCATCTGGAAGTTGCAAATGATCTTTAAGACTTGACCCATCTTAGTTCCCATCAAGTTAAATGAGGTAGCTGTTACAATGAGGCTAATATGGGCGAGAAGAAATGATGTATTACATGGAAAAGCCTTTAAACACCCTCGGGAAATCATTGCACAGGCTAGGACATAATTGTCTCTTCATAATGAGGCTATGCAGAAGGATGTTGTTGCTAACTCTGAGAATATGACAAGGGTCCACAGATGGACTAAACCTGCAGTAGGAAGTCTAAAAGTGAATTGGGATGTAGTTGTGCAAACGAGGATGGGAAGGATTGGCATCGGGGTAATTATCAGAGATCATCAAGGTCTAGTGATAGGTGCCCTTCGTGCTAACAGACCCTTGAGGGGCAGTGTTTTTGATGCTGAAGCATATGGGTTACTTTTGGCTTGTGTTTTTTGTAAGGAGATTGGAATAAGGCACATCTATTTGGAGGGGGACTCAAAGTAGGTAGTGGACCAAATGAACCAAGACAGTCCTTGCTGGAGCTTAGGTGGTTGTCTCATATCAGATGCCAAAGAGGTTCTAAACTCAGCTGCTGTTTGGTCCATCTCACATGTATACCGGGAGGCTAACATGGCAGCTCACAGGCTTGCTCAAGCGGCTTACGAGTGTATTGAAGACATGTATGATATCGAGATATGCCCATCTTGTATTCTTCAAGTGGTTTCTAAGGAAAAGAGTCAATGAGATCAGCACTTGTATCCTGTTTTTTCCTTTGTAATACTGGTTTGATTGTATGCGTTTGAAGTTGATTAATGAGATTAGTTTATTCATCAAAAAAAAAAATAATGTTTATGAAATGAATGGACTGATGAAAGGAATGAAAAGGAAATGACTAAAAGGACTAAATGAATGAAAGGAAATGAATGTTTTAATGTATGAAAATATGTAATGGCCATGACTGAATGATTGGGTACCAAAGGAGTGGGTAGATTGCAATGCCGGGTAAGTACTACTGGCTATGCTACCCCCTGACTGAAAGGAATTCCCAACCTGTCGCCATGGGCAAAATCCAGGTCCAAAAGACCTCTAACCCTAACACACAAGCGTAATAGGGTGTACCAACTAGAGGAAAAGTGAAAAGAATGAATAAATGCATGTATGCTTTAGTTTCTTTATGAATGAAAGTAAGTACAGGGTGTAGGAAATGTTTTATGAATGGAAAAACCATTTTAAAGAAAAATTCTACCTTGTAATGTTTTAAATGAAATGAATGCTTATGTAAAGTAAGTAGATGAATGTGAATGCATGACTAAAAACTTATGCTAGTATATTTTGACTGTATGAAGTAATACTCCCAAGGACAAAGTAAGGAAGAAGCGTCAAGATAGACATGGCCCGAGGGAAGAGTGACTGAAACCTAGGCGAGCTTTTGTAATGTATGAAAGGGTAATTTTGTAAAAAGTCTTTTAATTTTAACTCAATGTTTTCCACTACAAAACTCTCATTTAAATTTATAAAGTACGTTTTAATTTAAAACATAGTCCTTTATATCCTAGGAAGGAAATGAAAAAGTTTTAAAATGATCAGTAATTCCTGTCGCCTTTTTCTTAAAAATTATTTTCTAAAGTTTCACCACAATGATGGGAGTTACAGGGTGGTATCAGAGCAAAACCTGGGTTATGAAAGATTCTATAAACTTTTCAAAAATAAAAGAGAGAATACTTTTTTTAAGAAAGAGAACTTTTGAAAAGAGAACTGAGAGTGAAGGAAAAACCTAGGCTGAAGTCTTCCTAAGGCATGTCTTGTCCTGCAGTAAGTATATGAAAAGTTTATGTTTTAACGTTATGATATTTTATAGTATGACATAGTTAATGCATGCATGTCATAATGGTGCCTACTGGGAAAGGTTATGGTAAGTGCATGAAATGTAAGAAGTAATAGAGAATGAAGGTAGCTAGAAGAGAAGGAATGAATGATGGAATGCTAGGAATCCATAGAAGTAGTTACATAGTCATGAGAAGAATAGATTAGAAACGATAGATAGGCTGTGATAGTCAAGAAGTGCATGGACGACTATGAGTTAAGTTAGAAATGAAATGGAGGATAAGACAATAGCTTCAAGCTTTTTCAGTAAGGATTGTAGCATGGAAAGTACAAGTGTTACTTGATGGATTGGTTAAGTGCTTGAAATGACTTGAACATGTTGATGGAGACTAGATCAGACACGAGGATGGAGGTGCTATGCAAGGAGTGGATTGAAGCAGTGGACATGTACAAAGGCATGAAAATGATGCAAGGATGAGCATGAATGGCTTCGTATCGACTGTAAGCAAATTCCGAGGACATAATTTTTAGAACAATGGGAGATTGTGATGACACGATCCTTTTTCTCTCGATTGGTTACAAGTCTCGCATTTGCGTTTTATACCTCGAAGTCGTGTTTTAAATATTGCAGAAGATTTTAAAATGGGACCCAGTGTTTTAAAGTCTTTGAAATATTTTAAATGTTCAAAATTACTTTAAGAGGGGTATCTTTGGTATTATTGAACCAAACCTAATTTTCAAGTAAGCATTTTTATATTGTGAAGCCCCAAAAATAATATAGTTTTAACAAATCATTTTATTTAAATGATTTTAGTTCTTTAAGGGTATTATTTAATATTCGTTATTTCATTTTATGTTAACAACTCTACTTACTTAGATGATGTTATTTCTTTTAAAAATATTTAGTAAACTTCATCATTTTGTTTTATGATGAATGATTATTACTTTTAGAATTTAAAGTTGATTTTTAAATTAGTCTTATTTTTTTCTATTTTAATTCCTATTATTTAGTTAGTTATTTTGAGTTTTTAATCTCTATCGTTAAATCAATCTGGGGACTCATAGAAGGACTGGGACTAGAACCCCAAGGAAAACCATAATTCCCTCACTTTTTCCCTTCCCTCTCTCTCCTCCCCTACCTCCCCAGATTCCCTCTCTTCCTTCGGCTCCTCCATACACCGCCCATCGCAGCCAGTTGTGCCACCAACAAGCCCAGTCGCCAGCAACCGTTGCCTCCTCCCCCAGGCCCCACGCCGATCTCCCTATAACACCCCTCTTAATTAACCCTTGATTAACCCTTAAGTACTCTAGATTAGGCTTTTAATTATGATTTAATCACTTTCATTAAGGTTGGTAATGGGATTAGCATTAATGTTGGTAGTTAGTGTTAATGAACTGTGGATTAGAGAGGCAAGCCCATTAGTAATTTTGGTAAGTGATATGAACCCGCAGGAATGAAATCCCTTGAACCCATAATCAATTTGAAAACTTCCCAAAAAAGCCAAAATCAAGTCAAGGATGGAGAATCTAGACCCGATGAGAACTCGTTTCAAGAACCTAGATTATATCAAAATCTAGACCCGTTGAAGAACCCGTCTCAAGAACCCAGATTACAAAAGAGGAACGCCACAAAGGTTATGATTTACCTTTGATAAGTTCAATTAAGAACAAGAGGAGATAAACTCAACTCACAATGAACAAATTCATCAAATTTCATAAACTTCTGAAAATGAGGCTACAAAGAGTATTTAAACCAAAACCTAATTAAAACCCTAGCTAAAATAAAGTCCCTTTTACCCAAAACGCCCCTGGATGAACAGTGTCACGACTACAGTAATGCTACAGTAACCTCTTGAAACCCTAGTTCAATGAAATAATAACTTTCCCAACATACCCTTGCATAGGCCCCCTTAAGTCCTTCCTGTAAGAAAACCAATTATTCTAAACTAATGAAATAAGTTCTTTAGATTATTTAAATAAGTTGAAAGCCTTCAAATGCCCAAAGCCTTTAAGTCATGTTGTTGCCCTTTCCATAGCTTATCAAATGAATCAAACCTGAATCTTCATCATTTAAGCCATTGAACTTGAATTTGGCCCATCTGGAACTTGCAACATATCTTTAAGACTAGGCCCACCTTGGTTCCCATCAGTGAGGCTTTTTAGGACCCAAGTGTATTCATGGCCCTAGCCCAAGAAAAACCTTGAACCAAGCCCTTAGGAAAATCAAGCCTAGTTTTGGTCCAAGTATAGGAAGGCGTAAGGCCTTTGGTGTAGATTGGACCATTGACCCTTTTCAAGCCCATATGGCCCAAAGCCATGTTTGGACTCATTTCACCATTCAAAGACCAAAGGCCCAATACACCATACCATTAGTTTTCTTAAGCCCAAATCACACTCAAAGTACCCAAATTAAGTTTTGAAAATTGGCTAAGGCCATTAACCATCATACTTGTGGCTAGTGCACTTTAAGCCATGCTTTGAAGTTTAATCATGTACTTTTCTTAAAATTTTTAATTCAAATTTTCTTAAATTAATATTCCCTTAAACCATGATTAGACCATGTTAATACTCAAGCTAAACCATCCCACATGTCATTAAGAAAAATGACATAACAAGTCGAAATCATGCTTCAATCGGTTTTGTGCATTACCCTTTATAATGCTTGGACTGTTTTGCCATTGGGTCTAACATTTTTCTGGTTTGTCCTCAAGGGTAATATGGTCCTTAAACACCTCATGAGACCCTCCCAAACTCAGCTTGAGTCTTGGACGAAAATTTTTGCATCAACCAACTCAAAGAACCAAACCGGGTGTACCTTGGTCTAGTTTGTGTAGGAACTATTTGGATTGAATTTGAACCAGCCTCTTGCCATGGTTTGCACCACCACCCCATGCCACTTCCTTCTCCACCCAATTACCAAGAAGTACCATGACCATCATGAAGGATTTAAACTCATTTTTTCTGCCCAAAAACATCCAAAATCGAACTGATTTTCTGCCACCACAAAACCACCTTCACCCCCTAGTTTTCAAATGTAGTTTGAGGGATCTTCTGCCATCCAAATTATGCCCCACAACTTGGATTAATCTACAAAACCCTTGCAGCTATAGTGAAGAGGAAATGATGGTTGTTTAGGGCACTATTTCATTCTGCACAAGTGACCTAAGCTCATGCAAGCAAATTTGAAAATTTTCCAAATTTGAGCACCTCCCACTTTACCTAATCATCAAGCACCCAAGCCAACGTCCCTCACCCATTGACCACCTATAAATATTTCCCTTCCCTTATCATTTCACCCACACCACAGCTCCAAGTATCATCTTGAGCCTTGAGAGCATTTCCCCTCTTAGAGATCAAAAGAGTGTAAACCGAGAAAGTTTTGGTCAGTTTTTGAGTGTTCCTGTGTAAGGCAGTCTAGAGTGCTTGGAAGGCTACGAAATTTGTAAGTTATCTTCCTTTGGATCTTAGCTAGCATGTCAAACTTTTTTTCCGAGTGTTGGTATGAAATTTGGTTGAATTTTGATAAGGTTATGATGCTTAATGCAAAACCGGGTCAATTAAAGGAAGGTTTGAATGATTGAATATTTTTAATTGAACATTTAGCTATTGCATGTCCTAAGCATGATTTAATATGATTTATCATTATCCTAACATGATTATGGAATGTTAAATTTGCGATTAGAAGCAAGTCATGATAGGTTTTAAATCTATCTTGTTTTGATTATTAAGCATGAATCGGTTTTAAGCATATTGGTGATTAAAGATTTATTGGCTTTGATTAAGCGTTGGGATGAACTTGATTACTCGAGGTCTAGATCTCATAATGTCCCTAAAGATGCTAGTGATCATTAATGATTGATGAAAATCTCATATGCATGCATTAATAGGGATCAATAGTTGAAAATACATGTAGGTATCAACTAGGATGCACACCACGGGTTGGGACTAATTGGACAAGTTCACTTTGAATTTCGAAAATCTAATGGCATGGATGGTTTTAGAATGCTAAAAATATGAAGTCCATGAAATTAGTAAAAGTTTAGGGCCTAAATGGCAATTTTTGAAAGTCTAGGGGTATTTTTATAAATACCCAATTTTTTGAAGTCTTTGACTTTGAACCTATCTATAAGAGTATTAACCCTAACTTAGTATATACTTGATTTACACAGCTATGACGCTAATTTTGAATTTCCACTAAAGTTTGTAAGTTGGCCTCTAACTTACACATTGATAAATTTCTTATGAATTATTAATAAATACTTCATTTTTCATTTTGAGCATAAATTATCATGTAATATGACACATCGAGTGCATACTTGCATAACATATGGTATTTTCACCATTTTTGCATTTCACATTTATAAATGTCATTTTTTGCGTAAAATTTACTACACATGCACATGTCATGAAAAAAATATATATTTTTTTTAATCATAGCATGAAAATCATTTTGTCACTACCTCAAAGGTCAGGATGAGGAATTATCCTGGTGGAACTCATATGTTCACTCTGGAGTGTTTAATAATGGAGTGGTAACCCCTGGGTTGAAGAAGAACAATCAACAGACTTCGAATTGGTTATTTTTAAAGAATGTCAGAACGAAGTCAGCATATTATGACACCTAACGATGGTGGGTGTACACGTTATGATTTTTATGATGTTATGTTATATTTACCAATGCATTGAGAACGAGTCTATAGATAACGTAGTTTCAACGTAAGTTATACTATGGTCACCGGCAGGTACTCACAGTGCATATGAAGAACTATGACATTACCACACGTTATGCTATTAATTAGGATAATAATGTAAGTCTATGATGAAGAAAATTTATGATGAAATTTTTATGAAGAAGTTATGTCTTTTCAAAAATGATGACAAAATTATTTACTGAGTAAAATCCTGTGTCTTCATATTGTTAAAAGATGTTGAGGAATCTTGATGGGAGACATACATACTGATTTTTCTTATCTCATGCATTGCATATTTATTATTTTTCATGATTGATTTATCTTTGTGTCAGTTAGTTATTTAACTTACTGAGATTTTGAGTAAATATCACCATTTTATGGGACCACTATCCTTCCACTCGAAATAATAAAAGTTGTGTCAGGAATCAACCAGGACGAGATTGATGTAGTACTGGATTTGCATGATTGAGGAGGAGTCGGATCTGGAGAGGAAGCTAGACTTAATTTTGATGTTCATAGCCCAAGTCCTTTATGCTTTAGATAGCTAGCATTAAGAGAATGATATGACTTTGTATATAAGTCTATGTTACTTTAGTATTTCAAACATGATGATTATCTAATGTAGTTGAGAAGTTTTAGTTATTTTGCCATATTTTTCACCTTAACCTTTTATTTCCGCTACGATTATTGCATACTGGTAGTGCATACTAGGATGCATTACATGTTAAATGTCATAAATGGAGGTATATAACCTTGTGTTACATGTCCCGACGCTCTAAGTCTCCGTTTTATCTCAAGCGGGGATTCGAGGCATCACAACAGTGGTATCAGAGCAGCTCATCTCTAGGTCAACCCACATGTCCTTAGGAACCCTATGGTAGAATATAGGTTTGAATCATTAGTCTTGCATAGGCTTGAATTCTGCAGTTAGAGCTCAGTCTGATATGCATATATCACATGAGTCTGAAGGATTAAGACGAGTTGACATGTGGTAGACAAGAGAGGAATGCTGATGGATCTAACATCCACAAAGATCAGGATCGTTGTTTCAATGGAGGACGTGATTTGGCAGACGCGATTCGTCAAATGATGGAGACCATGAAGCAGCAACAGGAAGTAATCGTGAGGCAGAACCAACAACTCCTGCTGATTGAGAACTAAGAGTGCTCCTACGAGAAGTTCCTAATATATAGATACCCCAATTTCATGGGACTGAGGGAGCCATGAAGGCTAACAAGTGGCGATTAAATCTCGACAGGACCTTTGAGATCAGCAGTTGTACTAAGGAACAAAAGTTACAGTACGTAGGGCACCTGCTATAGGGTGAAGCTAGAATTTGGTAGGACTCCAAGAGGCAACTTCTGATTAAAGAATTGGGAAATATCACCATTTTTACCTGAGATAGGTCTAAGGTGGAATTTGACAATCGTTTCTTCCCAGAGTCAATGAAGACTTAGAAGGCTCAGAAGTTTGCCACGTTGATACATGACAATCTCACTGTTGAGTAGTACGCTACGAAGTTTATGGAGCTAGGAAGGTTTGCCCTACACTTGAATGCTACTAAGAAAATGCAAGCCCAGAAGTTTCAAGCAGGGTTGGATCCTAGAATTCACAGTTATGTGGTTGGATTCCCATCCACAACTTCCAAGAGTTGGTTAATGTGGCTGCAATAGCGGAGGCGGAACAGCAAAATGTGACAGCTCATATGAACCTAAAGAGAAAGAGGGATTCTACCTTCACTGCTGGCAGGAATAATGCTAAGAGGAGGATTATTCAAGGAGCTAACAAGGGAAAAGACGTTATAATAGCTCCACCTGTCACCTACAAGAAATGTGGAAAGAACCACAGTGGTGAATGCCGTGTAGGCCTTGGAGTGTGCTACTGATGCAGACAGTCGGGGCATATGATCCAGGAATGCCCACAAAATGTTCAAAGAGGAAAGAACATTCCTAACAAACGGCCCAATCAAAGGCCACTTGCCCGTGTTTATGCCATCACCCCTGGTGATATTAGCGAGGAAATCCCCGAGGACGAGGAAACAGACGTTATCACTGTATTTTCCTTAATACCCCTCTTTAGAAATTAGCTTTTCAAATAGTTGCTTAGTACTTAGTAGTTGATTACACCTTAGGAAAAATCTCTTTATCGTATACACGGCTTGCGCTTTATTTGACTTTGGCGCCATGAAATTGTTTGTATCCGTGACGTTTGAGCGTACGTGTAACCTACCAACTCAGACACTGCCTCAAGTTGTAGTAGTGTCGATTCCCGACGGAAGCATGATCACCTACACCCGTGTGTTGAAGAAATGTCCTCTGACCCTAAAAGGAAGATTGATGGACACTGATCTGATCGTCTTCGATCAACTAGGGTTTGACGTTATACTAGGGATGGATTGGCTATCCAAACACTACACTAGGATAGATTGTCAAAATATGAAGATAATCTTCGATTTGCCCAAGGGTAGACATATTCATCATATAGGAAAGATGGTGAAGGCTACCCCCTCTCTGATTTCAGCTTTGCAGGCAAGGAAGTGCATCACTAATGGTGCCACGGCCTACTTAGCCCATATAACGGAGAGTTATGCTGATGATAAGGAGACACGAGGGATACCTGTAGTTAAGGAATATCCTAAGGTCTTCACTAACGATCTACCCAGACTACCCCCAAATAGAGAAATCGAGTTCACCATAGAAATAGAACCTACCGACCCCTGTCCATAAAACCCCTTACCGTATGGCCCCTCTAGAACTGAAGGAGCTAAAAGAGAAAATAGGAGAGCAACTGGAGAAGGGCTTCATTCGACCTAGTTCATCACCTTGGGGAGCGCCAATTCTATTTGTTAAGAAGAAGGATGGATCATTGAGGATGTGCATTGACTATAGGGAATTGAACAAAGTAACGGTGATGAACAAGTACCCATTACCACGTATCGATGACCTACTAGATCAATTGCAAGGAGCATCGGTGTTCTCTAAGATAGACTTAAGGTCTGGTTATCATCAGCTCAAGATTAGGGAGAAGGATATCCCCAAGACAGCATTTCGAACCAGATACGGACATTACAAATTCTTAGTAATCTCCTTTGGTCTATAACCAATGTCCCAGCCACCTTCATGCATATGATGAACAAAGTATTCAGACCCTATCTGGATAGCTTTGTTGTTGTATTCATCGACGATATATTGATTTATTCAAGCAGCGAGGAAGATCACAAGCAACATCTCTGTTTAGCATTGGAAAAGCTGAAGGAAAACCATCTGTATGCCAAATTCAGTAAGTGCGAGTTTTGGCTTAAGGAGGTAAAATTTTTAGGGCATGTGATTTCAAGTCAAGGAGTATCAGTCGCTCCCAGCAAAATCGAAGCTGTAGTAAGCTAGAAGCAACTGATGAATGTGCATGAAATTCAGAGTTTTCTGGGATTAGCTGGTTACTATCGGCTATTCGTGGAGGGATTCTCTAAGTTGTCAGGAACCCTCACTGCCTTAACTAAGAAGAATGCTAAGTATGTCTGGACAGAGAAGTGTGAGCAGAGTTTTGTGGAACTCAAGGAAAGGCTCACAACTGCGCTGGTACTAGCCATACCTGAACCTCATAAACCCTATGTAGTATTTAGGGACGCATCCAAATCAGGACTTCGATGTGTGCTCATGCAAGAGGAACGAGTTGTCGCCTACGCTTCACGACAACTGAAGAACTATGAGCAGAACTACCCCACCCATGACCTAGAGTTAGCCACCGTAGGTTTCGCCTTAAAGATATTGAGGCATTATTTATATGGCGCAAAGTGTGAAATCTACACCGATCACCAGAGCCTCAAGTACTTGTTTAGTCAGCAGAATCTGAATATGAGACAGAAAAGGTGGTTAGAAACTATTAGCAACTACTAGTGTGAGATTAAGTATCACCTTGGCAAGGCTAATATAGTGGCGGATGCGTCGAAAGATGTGAAGGGATAATTCCATAGGTCTTGCCTCGGAAGTAGAGTCCCTTCTGCATAGTATGAGAAGGTTGTTAATCAAGGATCTTCCTGCTGAAGTATCCATAACTGTAGTACAAGAAATTGTACCAACAGAATGGGAAGAAGTGAAGAAGCATCAGATGGAGGATCCCAAATGGGTAGAAATTCAACGAAAGATAGAGAAGAATGAAGGACCCAAAGGTTTCGCCCTAAAAAATTATGGGTTACTATACTACAGAGACCGAAACGTTATCCCAGTTGATCAAGAGATTAGGGATAAGATACTGAGGGAAGCACATTAGACTCCATACACAGCCCACCCAGGGAGCACTGATATGAACCCGTAGGAATGAAATCCCTTGAACCCACAATCAATTTGAAAACTCTCCAAGAAAGCCAAAATCAAGTCAATGAATGGAGAATCTAGAACTGATGAGAACTCGTTTCAAGAACCTAGATTATATTAAAATCTAGATTCGTTGAAGAACTCGTCTCAAGAACCCAGATTACAAGGAGAAACACTACAAACATTGGGATTTACCTTTGATAAGTTCAAAAGTTCAATCAAGAACAAGAGGAGTAAACTCAACTCACAAATAAAATTCAATATTGTCTAAAACTCCAAATGAGGCTACAAAGAGTATTTAAATCAAACCTAATTAAAATCCTAACCAAAATAAAGCCCCTTTTATCCAAAATGTCCTTGGATGAATAATGTCGCGGCTACAATAATGCTACAGTAACCTCTTGAAACCCTAGTCCCTAAAACGTAACTTTCCAAATAAGCCCTTGGCCAAAATACAAGGCCTTTTCGAAAACCAAACAAGACATGTGGGCCAAGCATCTTCAAACCCACTTATTCTAAAATAATAAAATAAATCATTTAACCAAATTGGAAGCCTCCAATAACAATAGGCCCTATCTCTAAGTCATGTCTTTCACAGCTTGAATCAAGTGGATCGAAACTAGTTCTCATTCTTTCAAATCCGTCTTAAGTGTTGGGCTCTTGCTAGCTTCATCCCAAGTGGATTGCACCAATCCTTACATTGCTTCCATGATCTTCTTGGGTCTTGATCTTATAATTGGCTCATCTGAAACTTGCAAATGATCTTTAAGAGTAGGTTCACCTTGGTTCCCATCAAGCACCAAAATGTATCAAGATTTGAAGCAACGCTTTTGGTGGGAAGGATTAAAAAGGATGTAGCGGATTATGTTAATAGATGCTCGATTTGTAGAATAGTCAAGGCAGAGCATCAGAGACTCGCTGAAGATTTACAGCCACTTCCAATCCCATAATGGAAATGGGAGGACATATACATAAATTTTGTAATTGGATTACCAAGGACCTCAAAGGGAAACAACTCTATTTGGGTCGTGGTCGATCGTTTGACTAAAAGTGCCCACTTTTGGCAGTTAAGAATACCGACCCCATGGAGATGTTGACTCGGCTATTTGTTGCTGAAATAGTGTGGTTACATGGAGTCCCAAGGACGATTGTATCTGATAGGGATACCCGTTTCACTTCTTATTTTTGGCAAAGCCTTCAAGACACTCTAGGCACAAAGTTGAAGTTTAGTAGTGTCTATCACCCTCAGATTGATGGGCAGACTGAACGGATGATTCAGACCCTAGAGGACATGCTAAGAGCTTGTGTCAAGAGAAAGACGAATGGGAAAAGCTCTTGCCATTAAAATAGAATTTGCCTACAATAATAGCTTCCAAGCCACCATCCAAATGGCACCATACGAAGCCTTATATGGAAGGAAGTGTAGATCTCCCTTTTACTAGGACGAAGTAAGAGAAGGAAGGATCTATGGTACGAAGATTCTTCAAGAGATGAAGGATCAGATCCGCCAAATAAGGGAAATGATGAAGGCTACCCAGGATAGGCAAAAGAGCTATGTTGATAGTCAAAGAAGGACCCTTGAGTTTGAAGTTGGCGATTAGGTCTATTTTAAAGTATTGCCCATGAAAGGAGTCTTTTGGTTTGCAAAGAAAGGAAAGTTAAGTCCAAGATGCGTGGGACCATATGAGATTTTGGAGAAAGTAGGAACAGTGGCTTACAGGCTGGAACTTCCCACTGAATTCCAAGGAATCCACAATATTTTCCATGTATCTTCTCTCAAGAAGAGTTTCGAAAAGCAAATTCCAACCGTTGTTGACACGAGGGATATTTCACTTCAACCTAACCTAACCTACGAGGAAGTTCTAATTCAGATCACTGATTGGAAGGATAAGGAACTACGAAATCGTAAAATCCCCTTGGTTAAGGTTTTGTGGCGAAATCATGATGTTGAAGAGGCCGCATGGGAAATAGAAGCTGACATGAGAAGCAAATACCCTTATTTATTTGGCATGTGACTTGTTTGACATCACATCATGGCATTCACATTCATGAATGGCATAGCCCCGAGCTATAGCGCGATTAGTGAGTCGACACTCAAACCCTTACCCATTGCATGTTTTATTTGACCCTGATTTCGAGCACAAAATATTGTTTTAAGGTAGGAAGGATGTAACACCCCGCTTAATTAACCCTTAAGCACTCTAGATTAGGCTTTTATTTATGGTTAATCACTTTCATTAAGGTTGGTAGTGTGATTAGCATTAATGTTGGTACTTAGTATTAATGAGCTAAGGATTAGAGAGGCAGCCCATTAATAATTTTGGTGAGGCTTTTTAAGACCCAAGTGCATTCATGGGCCTAGCTCAAGAAAAACCTTGAACCAAGCCCTTAGGAAAATCAAGGCTAGTTTGGGCCCAAGTATAGGAAGGCATAAGGTCGTTGGTGTAAATTGGACCCTTGGCCCTGTTCAAACCCATATGGCCCAAAGTCAGGTTTGGACTCATTTCACCATTCAAAGATCAAAGACCCAATATACCATACCATTGGTTTCCATAAGCCCAAATCACACTCAAAGTACCCAAATTAAGTTTTGAAAATTGGCTAAGGCCATTAATCATCATACTTGAGGTTAGTGCACTTTACGTCATGCTTTGAAACTTAATCATGCTTTAATCTTTTCTTAAAATTTTTAATTTAGATTTTCTTGAATTAATACTCCCTTAAACCATGATTAGACTATATTAATACCCTAGCTAAACCATCCCACATGTCATTAAAAAAAATGACATAATAAGCCCAAACCATGCTTCAATCGATTTTGTGCATTGCCCTTTGTAATGCTTTGACTATTTTGCCCTTGGCCCCAACACTTTTGTTGTTTGTCCTCAATGGTATTATGGTCCTTCAGCATCTCATGAGACCCTCCCAAACTCAATTTGAGCCTTGGACGAAATTGATTGCATCAACCAACTCAAAGAACCAAACCGGGTGCACCTTGGTCTAGTTTGTGTAGGAATCATTTGGATTAAATTTGAACCAGCCTCCTGCCATGGTTTGCACCACCACCCCACACCACCGTCTTCTCCACCCAATTACCAAGAAGTGTCATGACCATCATGAAGGATTTTGACTCATTTTTGCTCCCCAAAAACATCCAAAACTAAACTGATTTTCTGCCACCACAAACCACCTTCAGCCACCTGTTTTCAAGGGTAGTTTGAGGGATGTTCTGCCATCCAAATGATGCCCCACGACCTGGAGTCATCTACAGAACCCTTGCAGCTCTATCTTGTTTTGATTATCAAGTATGAATCGGTTTTAAGCATATTGGTGATTAATGAATTCTTAGCTTTGATTAAATGTTGGGATCAACTTGATTACTCAAGGATTAGACTTCATAATGTCCCTAAAGATGCTAGTGATCATTAATGATTAAACAAAATCTCATATGCATGCATTCATAAGGATCAATTCTGATGCCCCCAAATTTTGCTTGGGATCGGGCAGACATTTGAAGCGTCGAGACATGCAACATAAGGTTTACCTGCCCCCGTTCATGACATATAAGATGCAATGTCTCTAACATGCATCTAGCATTATGCAATATTAGCAGCGGATAATTTTTTTTTCCTTAGCAATACTATGCACCAAACTGAAATAACTCAAATACTTAAAACATACTTCATACATAATGACATACTAAACAACTGAGATCACAACACTAGTCCAAAATGATTGTGATCAAAAGAGTGTTGGAGATTGAACTCCACAAATACAAGTAGTAATCTAAGGTAACTACTGTACTACCATCTACGTCGCATCATCGCTTAGTCGACCATTTCCAGTTAGTAGATTCTTGATTATTCTTCCGATCCTGTAACAAGATCTATCATTCGGAGGGAATGGTAGTTGGGACTGCCACAGTGAAATTTGATTAAAAATTTCAACAAGTTAACAAAAAACCTACACATAGCTTAATGATGCATGCATGTAAATAAAAACATGAATGCATAATCAAAATCATAAGTAATCATAACATAACTTGACATACAACATAACATAACTTAATCTGAAGTGTGAATTGAACTTGAACTGAAACTTAACTATACATGAACTTGAACTGACTTTTTTACTTAATATGAACTTGGAATGACTTCTTTACTTGACATGAACTTGGACTTGAATTCTAAAACTTAACTTTACATGAACTTGAACTAACTTTTTTACTTAACATGAACTTGGACTTGAATTCTGACAATCAAAATAATTATGCCAGACGTTTCGTCAGCAATAGTGAACAATCAAAATGATTCCACCAAACATATTCCGTCAAAGATACTCAGACAATCAGAATGATTCCATCATGAGTATTTTAAATGAGATACCTTAACAATGAGAATGATTACGCCAGGAGTATCTGCATAACTGAACTTGAACTGAATTCTGACAATCAAAATGATTTTGCCAGAAGTACCTCGCGTGAATTACTAATGGAGATGCTCAGATAATCATAGTGATTACATCATGAGTATCCTAGACATAACTGACTTGAACGTAACTCAAAAGATATGATTTACTTGAGATAAAAACATTTTGTATCATGGTATAACATGTAACAGACAACATACTTAAGATGACATACTTCAACAGTGAATACTACATGACATGACATGTAACAGATGACATACTTAACTTAACATGACATATTGGCAATGTACAGCAATGTATATCAATACGTGACAGAATATCTTATGTAACAGATGAATAATTTGTGACAGAATAAATTCTGTGTAACAGATAAATATGACTTGGCATGGCACATATGATGACATACATACATGCATACACTGTAGTTCCTTTACCTATCACGCATACACATTAAACTGCTAATAAGTTAAAAGCTAACTTACCTCAATTTTCGCGCTTCTAAACAAAACTCAAGTGCGATCACGAGAAATTGAAAGTAGTGATTTTTAAAAGTTAGAACTTAATCACTAACAATTAGAAATATTGAAAAATATCAACTTAGAGTAAAATTACTATTTTACCCTCTACATGTGGAAAAATTATCATTTTACCCCTAACTTAAGGATTTTGCCTCCTAACTTCAAAAATCACCAAAATTTACGTATATCATGTAAATTTTGTCACAAACTCAAATATCAATTCAGAAAAATTTAAAACTAAACACAACAATTAAAACTCTATAGGGCTGAAATTTACATATGTTATTTCCCTTGATTTTTGTTGCAATTCTTTCAAATCTCAAGACTCATGATTAAACAAAAAATTTTCTTCTAATATACTCATAACATACTCCTAAGAATAATCATATTTTGAATCATGAACAAAAGTCATCAAAATTACTAAAAATTCCTAAATATTCATATTAACCTACAGTGAAAATCGTTTACTGAAATTCAACCTCGAAGTGCCCCTAAAAGATAGTTTCATAGTTTCAAACAAGCGTTTCGTCCGAAAATATGAAAGTAGACTTATTACGCCATAAAATCCTAAAGATTCAACTGAGTCTAATGGCACAAACCATAACACATTCTGACATTTATAACTACTCAAAAAATTAGAATCTCACTTATGGCACAATGGTGAGTGATAACACTGACTATGTTGACAGACTAAGACCTATGCGACTGGTCGATTCGTGAAAATTTATAGAGTTTTCATGAGGTTCCTAAAGCTAATAGAAATTCCACCTTTGAATTTCTAGCGGGCTATTACATCAATAGTTGAAAATACACATAGACATCAACTAGGATGCATGCCACTGGTTGAGACTAATTGGACAAGTTTCACTTTGAATTTTGAAAATCTAAGGGCATAGATGGTTTTAGAATGCCAAAAATATGAAGTCCATGAAATTTGGTTAAATTTGGAATTCGTTTGCAATTAGTGAGAATTTAGGGGCTAAATGGCAATTTTTGAAAGTCTAGGGTATTTTTGTAAATACCCAATTTTTTTGAAGCCTTTGATTTTAAACTTATCCATAAGTGTATTAACACTAACTTAGTATACGCACGATTTATGCAGCTATGACACTAATTTCGAATTTCCCCAGAAGTTTGTAAGTTGGCCTCTAATTTACACACTGATAAATTTCTTATGAATTATTGATAAATGTTTCATTTATTCTTCAATTATCATTTTAAGCATAATTATCATGTAATATGACACATTAAGTGCATACTTACATAACATATGGCATTTTCACCATTTTTGCATATTACATTTATAAATGTCATTTTTGCATGAAATTTATTACATATACACATGTCATGAAAAATATTTTTTTTTAAAACATATGCTGAAAATCATTTTTTCATGACCCCAAATGCCAAGATGGGGAATTATCCTGGTGGAACTCCTATGTCCACTCTGGAGTGTTTAATAATGGAGTGGTAACCCTTTGGTTGATGAAGAACTGTCAACATGTTTCGAATGGATTCTTTTTAAAGAACGTCGGAGCGAAGTCAACATGTTATGACACCTAACACTGGTGGGTGTACAAGTTATGATTTTTATGACGTTATGTTATATTTACCAATGCATTAAAAATGAGTCTATAAATAACGTAGTTTCAACGTAAGTTATATTACGGTCACCGACAAGTACTCACAGTGCATATGGAGAATTGCGACATTACCATACATTATGTTATTAATTAAGATAATGATGTAAGTCTATGATGAAGAAAATTTATGGCGAAATTTTTATGAAGAAGTTATGTCTTTTCAAAAATGATGACGAAATTACTTATTGAGTAAAATCCCGTGTCTTCATATTCTTATAAGATGTTGAGAAATCTTGATGGGAGACATGCATACTGATTTTTCGCATCTCATGCATTGCATATTTATCAATTTTCTTGATTGATTTATCTTTGGGTCAGTTAGTTGTTTAACTTACTGAGATTTTGAGTAAATCTCACCCTTTTATGAGAATTATATCATTCCACTCAAAATGATAGAAGTTGTGTCAGGAATCGACTAGGGCGAGATTGATGGAGCACTGGATTCGCATGATTAAGGAGGAGTCAGATCTGGAGAGGAAGCTGGACTTAATTTTGATGTTCATAGTCCAAGTCCTTTATGTTTAGATCGCATCAAGAAAAGAATATGATTTTGTATATAAGTCTATGCTACTTTATTATTTCGAACATGATGATTATCTAATGAAACTGGGATGTTTTAGGGCAGATTTGGGAGGTGAGATGAGATGAGAATTTTGTGTTTTATTTTGAAGTTTAAAATAATATGTTTTAATATTATTATTGTTTTGGGATTTGAAAAATGTGTATTGGAATTTGAAAAAGTTGAATTGTTTATTATATTTTGTATGGGGATTTGAAATAGGTGTAATGATGAGATGAGATGAGATGAAAATTTTGTGTTTTGTCTTGTGCCCCAAACCTGCCCTTAGCCTTAACCTTTTATTTTCACCTTAACCTTTTATTTTCACTGCGATTATTGCATACTGTTAGTTGCATACTAGGATGCATTACATATTAATTGTCATAAAAAGGGGTATGTAACTTTGTGTTACATGTCCCGACGCTCTAAGTATCCATTCCATCTTAAGCGAGGATTGGGGGCGTCACACTCCCTCTCTCTCTTCCTCCCTGAATTAGCCCCAAGATCCTCTCCCTCTCGGTTTCCTAGCTACATCGTCGCAGCGCCACCAACCCCTCCATTCAAGCACTCTCTCTCTCTCTCTGAAGACCCCTTCCACGGATATCTTTTTAAAGCCCCCTCTGATTACTCTCATTCTCCTTTGCCACGCCTAGCACTGCTGTGAGCCTCCCAACACCACCACAAGCCGTCGTGAGGTCGCCCCACACTTGCCACTACAACCCAGCCCCTTCCCCTCTCAGATCCAAGCCTCTCCCCCTCTCCTCTATTTCTCTCCACCACGGCCTCCACCGTGCCTTTCCCGAGCGGCCTCCAATCAAGACCATTGCCACCCACGGCATCCCCGGGGTCAACCTCGTGACCCAACCCGAGCGCTGCCGTGCCCATCCAGCCGAGGCCTTGCCTCTCTCTCTTCTCCCCATTGGCCTCTTACACCCACACACTAAGGGTGTGCATCCGGATCCAGATCCGAATATCCGGATCCAGATCCGAATATCTGGATTTTAAAAACCGGGCGGTTATCCTCCCGGATTATTCCGGATTTAATCCGGGCGGATAACCGGATTAAATCCGGATATCCGGTTAACCGGATCCGGATATCCAGGTTAAATTCGGATATCCGGATTATAACCGGATTTAATCCGGATTTAATCCGGTTTTTTTTTTAAGACAAATTTATAGTAGGTTTTTTTAAAACAAATTCATCCAAATGCATTCATCCAAAGTGTGTATGCTGTTCTTGCCAAAGTACTGCATATATATTACAACTAATTAATATACACTATCATGCAAGTTCTTGCTAAGGCCCTAGCCATTGAAAATTGAAATGCTCTCCAATTTATTTCAGCTCCCAATCTTTTTCTTCCATCTTCCTTTCCAACTCATGTATGGCCTGTTCCCTTTCATGCAATTGCTCCTGCCCAAATAATAATAATAATATAACGTCTAAAAGTTACAATCCAGTTGGGCATTACATCAAACATCTAAAAACAGAAGCCCATAGGAAGAGATTGAAATAAATAACTCTCAGTCCATAATAAAAAAAGAAAAAGACACTACATAACATCTAAATAACAGAACCTATGAATTAAGAATCTAAATACTTCTTCCCTCTAGAAAGAACAAAAATAAAATAGAAAATGAAGGAATTAAGCGTTACCAGTAGCTTTATGCCGCGGCCTCTGGACAATGTTGCGGAAAATAACACGAGGGTCCATCTCTCCAGCCCATCTGAAAAAATTCACAAGCTTATATTAACTTATAAAGATCAAAGACATGGTACCAAAACGAATACAATGTATACACACATACAAATACATGGTCCAGCACAGTGGTGTTGGAGAAGTTTCCAGCCCTGCAGCAACTAATTTGAATTCAAATCAAACATTACTGCATAAGGCAGTTATTAGTTGGCAATCATTCTTACTACAAATATTAATACAAAGAACTAAGAAACTCATGATGTGGTTAAATTAAAAATGGCATGGTTCCGATAACTTACTGCATAAGGAGAGTTTTCAATGCATAGGGTGGGAGTCCATATGCTTAAGTTGCTGAAGTTGAAGGAAGAGGGTTACCTTAAGCAGAAAAAAATATAAAGGTTAAGTTAAATGGATAAATTAATAATAAAAAATCAAACTTAACAAATAAAAGTGTTTACCTTCGATGTCAACGGGTTCTACATGCTCCTTGACCTCCCAAGAACTAAGTGGTGCACAAGTCAACCAATTTTGCGTGCAAATTAGTGCTTGGACAGTCTTCGAACTCCAGTGTGTGATGGTGATTTATCCTTCCCAAGATTTTTATTCTCTCTAATGGGAGAGTTCAGACAAGAATATCTTAGATGGTGTGACATTGATGAAGTACCATTTTTATAATGGCATCCATAAATCTTAAAGCAATAATTGCATTGAGCTTTGGGTGCAATGGGATCAATAGGTTCAACCCTTGTAAAATGATCTCATACAAGAGATTGGTTCGTAGCCTTCTTGGCTCTTTTTGACTTTGGGGGGAGAGATGGTGTGGGGTTTTGGGTATTCATAGAGGAAGGCACTAAAGGACTAGTGTTTTCCTCCATGTCCATAGGCTCTAATCCACCAACACTACCACTAAAACTACCTTCCATCTGTTTGAAACATAAGAAAAAAAAAGAAGAAATATAATAAAAATCAAACTAACAATTAACGTAAAACTTATCAAGGGCATAGTTAGTACAAAATTCAGAATAAATGACAACATTTTCCTACGCTAGTTTTGTTACATGAATGTATAACACTTTTTTACAATTTATATTTTCAGAGCTTGCTAGCTAGGATCGGATCAGATCATGAGAACAATTAATTCTGCTAAAATCCCCTATAATTATAAGCTGCTAGCTAGGATCAGATCATGAGATTGGCATTTAAAAAAACTAATATTATAGTATTCATGCACTAAGTCAATTATCTACAAAGACAAATTAGCTATATATATATATATATATATAGCTACCAATATATAGGCATTAGTTATCAGCCAACGACCATCGGCATTACTAGTCGTAGTACTCTTACTAATGGAGAAAATAGTAATTAGTAAAAACATTGGGCCATACATATAATATATATATACAATTAAGGATGATATTATTCACTATTGTCTCCTTAAACATCAAATTAATTACCTATGTAATCACAATTCAAACATATAAACCTGCCAATTGTATTGGGCCGTCTGGAATTCAATATTATTCAATATATACATGTATATATATTATTATATACACACACATACAAACATATAAACCTACCAATTGTATTCATCACCACGTATATAATTAACATAGACTTCATAAAGTCTCCAATGGTATTGTTATCAGGATGCAATTTTTACACTCAACCATACAATCAAATTCAGCACTCAACCCATACAAAAACCCAGTACTGGTACTCAATACAAAACTCAGGGTACTATAACAACACTCACGAAACACAAGGTGCTCATGATATAACCCAATGTACACAACCAAATATTGCCTTAAGCAACTCACAAGGTGCTCATGATAATAACACTCACGAAACACAAGGTGCTCATGATTAACACCAATGTACCCAATATCAAAAGGGTAGTAGGTTTAGCACCAATGAAATTAATAAGCTTCAAAGAAAAAAATAATGAACTTTGAGAAGTGTTTTCCAATTCAAACCAGCTATCCCAAAATAATGAACACGGGAATCTGTTGGTGAATTAAATTGAATTTTATTTGTGATGAAAGTTTTGAAAATTCTTTACTGCTACAAAGTATTTTACTTGGGTTTTGCTTTTTATAATAATTGGATACCATAATCATATGCTCACAGCACGTCCAAAACACGTTGACCCACGATGTCTGACAAAACTAAATCCCATGTGAAAAACAGAGCAAAGGAAAAATAATATAAACTAAACAAACCGAGTATTACATAAAACAATGATTAAAACTTACATGTGAAAAACAGAGCAAATGAAAAAAAATACCTTAAGCACTTCGAGAGAGACTGAGAGAGAAGGTAGATTCGAGACCGAGAGACAGCAAACCCTAACTATTCGAGAGAGACTAAGAGAGAAGGCGGATTCGAGACCGAGAGAGACGACGGATTGAAGACGAGGCAGATTCGAGACTGAGAGTGACCACGGATTCGAGAAGACGAGCAAACCCTAAGTATTCGAGAGTCGAGACAGCAAAGCGAGACTGAAGACGAGAGAAAGGGGCGGGTTTTTTTCGTTTTAAATGACCCGGTTACGGATAACCGGGTCACATGACCAGATCCGTAACCGGATCCGAAGTTTTTTAACCTCCCGGGTGTAATCTGGGCGGATAACCGCCCGGATGCACCCGGATTTCCGGGTTTCGGACCGGATCCGGAAAAAATCCGGTCCGGTTCAACACCCTTACCACACACACCCCCACCACTGTACACAACCAAGCCAGCCACGAACTACCCCTCTCCACCTCTTGTCGCCACCACAAAACCCAACCAAACCCTAGCTGCAAGCCACCCAAACAACCTTGTTTTAAGGTCACGACAGTGACCATTGCACCTAAATCGGCCTCTCCTCACACATGCATAGCCACCACTGGGGGATCAAGCCAAGCAGCAAGCAACGCTACTTCTTAGCCCCGACGCATGGTATAACTCTCCCTTTCTCTCGATAGTTATTTATTGTTAAGCTTGATTGTGTTGTGGATTGTACTGTTATTGTGGAGTGCGCTGCGTTGTGAACTGTGAATGGAGTAGTTGTGGTGGTTGTGTAGTTGAAGTGTTGGGCATTACTGATGGGAATCAAGATGGGCCTAGTCTTAAAGATCATGAAGACAATGCAAGGATTGATGCAATCCACTTGGGACGAGTTTAGCAAGAGCCCAACATTCAAGATGGAGCTTGAAAGATGAAGATCCAATTTTGATTCATTTGATTAGCTATGGAAGAGGGCAACGACAAGACTTAAAGGCTTTGGGCTCTTTGATTGGGTGGACATAGAGGAGTTAGGCATGGAAGAGGCCTTAGGGCAAACTCAGGGGGACGAGATAGAGTAGATAAGAACCTTGGGAGCATCAAAATAAAAATACCATCATTCCAAGGTAGAATTGACCCTGAAGTTTATTTAGAGTGTGAGAAAAAAATAGAGTTGATGTTTGATTGTCATAATTACTCTGAGGAGAAGAAGGTGAAGTTGGCTGTAATTGAGTTCACTAATTATGCAATTGTTTGGTGGGATCAATTAGTGACCAATAGTAGGAGGAATCTTGAGAGGCCTGTAGAAACATGGAGAGTTGAAAGCTATCATGAGGCGGAGATTTGTACCTACCCACTACTATAGAGACCTCTATCAAAAATTACAAAATCTTACACAAGGGTCTAGGAGTGTACAGGATTACCATAAGGAGATGGAAGTGGCTATGATTTGGGCTAATGTAGTGGAGGATCGGGAGGCCACGATGACAAGATTTTTGAGGGGGTTGAATAGGGAGATAGCCAATGTAGTTGAGTGGCAACATTATGAGGAGGTAGAGGACATGGTGCACATGGCTATGAAGGTGGAGAGGCGACTAAAAAGAAAGGGTACATCAAGGTATATTTCGGTTTCTAGTACTTCTTGGAAACCAAATTGGGACAAAAATGATCAAGCTGTAACGAAGGGGAAGACCAAACCACCTAAGGGAAATGATGTGGGTCAGGCTGAAATCTCATGAAAAAGAGAGAATGAGTTGAAAAACAATTGTGAGACCGAGAGTTCAAAAAAAGAGGAGACTGAAAGAAAAACAGACAGTGAAAAGAACAAAGATAGTGAGAGGAAAAACAAGAATGAAGCCGAAACATCAAAAGAACGAGAGAGAGAAAAAGAAAATAGAGAGGTGGTTGAGAGTCAAGAAAAAAGAGTGGAACCACAAGAGGAAAAAGAAAGAGAGATTGTAGAGAGAAATAGAAAGACAAAAGTGAGTTTTTATGCTAAGAGAAGCTTTTATGCTAACGAATTTAACGACTCTTTGCCAAGTGTTGTTGTTTCTTTATTGCAGGGATATGAGGTCGTGATTCCTAGCGGTGTATTTAGTGGATTGCCACCGATTAGGGATATAGAACACTATGTTGATTTTGTGTCAGGTGCGACAATTTCTAACCGACATTTATTTGAAGAACATGAGTCATTGACACACTTGAAGGAACAAGGTAAGTTGTTGACTAGAATGCATGCTAAGTGGGAGGACTGTATTGAGACTTTTCCTCATGTATTCAGATACACACAAGGTATGGAAAATTTTGTGGTTGACGCTTTAGGAAGAAGGTATGTCCTTGTCTTCATTTTAGATACAAAATTGTTGAGACTTGAAAATGATAAGGAATTGCATGCTAATGATGATGACTTTGCTAGTGTGTATGGAACATGTGAGAAAGCATCATTTGGTAAGTTCTATAAACTAGATTGGTACTTGTTTGGAAAGAATAGATTTTGTGTGCCTACTAGTTTTATACGTAAGTTGCTTGTGTGTGATGGAAATGGTGGTTTGTTGGGTAACCTTGGTGTAAGGAAGACTTTTGTTGTGTTGCATGAACGTTTTTGGGAATATCATTTGCCTTTCATTGAAGTGTTATATGAATGTTCGTGGAAGTATCATTTGTCATTCATTAACAAGTTGCATGAACGTTTGTGGAAGTATTGCTTGCCATTCATTGAGTTTTCATATAATTGGAGAGGTAATTTTGGTGTAAGAAAAGCTTTAGGTGTGTTTCAGGAACGTTTGTGGGAGTATCATTTGCCACACATTGACTTGTTGTATGAACGTTTGCGGGAGTATCATTTCCATTTCATTGAGTTCACATGTAATTGGAGTTGTTATTTTGGTATAAAGACGATTTTAAACATGTTGCATGAACGTTTGTGGGAGTATCATTTGTCATACATTGACTTGTTGCATGAACGTTTGCGGGACTATCATTCTGGTGTCAAGAAAACTTTATACATTTTGCATAAATATTTATGTTGGTCTAAGATGATGAGAGATGTCAATCGTATTTGTGGCAGGCGCATTACATGCAGAAAGGCCAAATTTAAGCTTTTGCCACATGGGTTGCATACACCCTTACCTGTTCCTAGTGAGTCATGTGTAGACATATATATGGACTTTGTTTTGGGGCTGCCTAGGAAAGAAAGGAGTAGAGATTCTATTTTTGTGGTTATGGATGGATTTTATAGAGTTTGCATATAATAGGACTATGCATACTACCACTTTATATTCTCCTTTTGAAATTATTTATAGACTTAATCCATTTACTCATTTAGATTTAACACCTTTACCTGTTGATGACAGGAGTAGCTTGGATGGTCCTTTCCAAATTCTTGAACAAATTAATGAAAATGGATATCTAATGGATCTTCCAGGTAAGTATCATGTTTCTACTATTTTCAATGTTACTAACCAATTTCCCTTTGATCCAGGTGGAGATTCGAGGTCGAATCCTTTTGAGGAGAGGGAGAATGATGGGAACCAAGATGGGCCTAGTCTTAAAGATCATGGAGACAATGCAAGGATTGATGCAATCCACTTGGGACGAGTTTAGCAAGAGCCCAACATTCAAGATGGAGCTTAAAGGATGAAGATCCAATTTTGATTCATTTGATCAGTTATGGAAGAGGGCAACGACAATACTTAAATGCTTTGGGCTCTTGAAGGGTTTCAACTTATTTAATTCATTTAAAGAACTTATTTTATTAGTTTAAAATAATTGAGTTTATTATGGGAAGCACTTAAAGGGACCTATGCAAGGGCATGTTGGGAAAATTATTATTTTATTGAACTAGGGTTAGGGTTATTATAGCCGAGTTACTGTAGCTCCGCACTGTAGCCGAGGCACTGTTCATCCAAGGTCACTTTTGGAAGATGGGGGTTTATTTTGGCTAGGGTTTCATTAGGTTTTCCTTTAAATACTCTATGTAGCCTCATTTTAATTAGTTTATAAAATTTGATGAATTTATTCATTGTGAGTTGAGTTTTACTCCTTTTGTTCTTAATTGAATTTTTGAACTTATCAAAGGTAAATCACAATCTTTGTGGCATTCCTCCTTTGTAATCTGGGTTCTTGGGACGGATTCTTCAACGGGTCTAGATTTTAATATAATCTAGGTTCTTGAAACGAGTTCTTATCGGGTATAGGTTCTCCATCCATTGACTTGATTTTGGCTTTCTTCGGAAGTTTTCAAATTGACTGTAGGTTCAAGGGATTCCTTTCCCGCTGGTTCATATCAATTACTGCGTGGTTTGTATTATGGCCGTGAATAGTGTGAAGTGAGGAGACTGTGTAATAGGTGACTATTACACTACTCCTTCCTTCTTACGTACGTTTCTTCTTTCTGACGTATGTTCCGTCTTTATGACGTAAGCAAATCCAGAAGGCAGAGATTATGTGATCATCTGCCCTTCTGTCTAGCGACTGCGAGACTCGTCATGCGTGTCAAACCATGATGGCTTGTTTCGAAAGATATCTTGTGACTTCTAAGGCACGCCCAGTGTTTTAAATATGCTGGAAATATTTTTAAGCAGTATTTCCATTGTTATTGAATTAAGATTGATCTTAAATATGACAATCATAATATTATTGAAGAGCTCCAAAAATATTATAATTGTCGGAAATCATTTTAATATTATTATTAAAATGATTTCAATTATTAATATTATTATTAATATGTTAAAGTGAGACTTCATCATTTTATTAATGATGAATAATATTATTTTATAAACTAAAATTAGTTTAAAATAATATTCTACCTTAATTCCTCTAAGCGCTTTTAATTATGTTAATAGTTAATGCATTTTGAATCAATGTTTTAATCCCTCGCCGTTAGATCATTACGTGGATCCCCAGACGAGGGGACTGGGTTAAATACCCAGACCCCCTCACTTTTTCCCGTAGCCCTCTCTCTCCTCCCTCTCCCACAACAATACGTTGTACACTACGTTTCCCACGCCGAAGCCTCCATCGCACAGCCCGGCGCCGTCGTGCGTCGCCAACCCTCATCGCCGGCACCACCAGCTCCACCTCACGTTGGCGAGCCTCCCTAACCCAGCCCCTCTCTCTCACGCTCTCCTTTTCTCCATTTTGGAAGTACACAGCCCGAATGGGCTTGGTGCACGTAGCGCCGCCGTGCGCCGCCCAATGACGCCACCACCTCCACAGCGGCTTCCCCTTCCGCAGGCCATCATCCCCTAGCAAGCTCAGCCTCCCTCTCCCCTCCATCGTGCACACACACCATACCCATGAAAATCGGTTCACACGGCTTCAAGGCCACCGAAGCTCCTAGTGCCACCGTGCGCACCCACCTTGGCCACCGGACACCACCACGAGCTACTCCTGGTCTCACCCTTCCTCCTCCCTCGAACCCATGGCCAGAAGCCCCTCCTCCATCTCACGGTTTCTCCCTCTCTCACGCACGGGTTTTACACCCTCCACCACCGTGCACCGCCACCCACGACTAGTAACCACCACCTCCACTATACACGTGATGGACAACCACTGGGCGTGGCTAACCGCCACTATACACGGTTAGATCCGCCGTGTTATGCTCATTGCCATCATCACAAGACCACCACGAGCCCTTCTAAGACCACACCTAGCTATCCAAACGCCTAAACAGTCACCGTATGCGGTTTAGCCACCACGTACGACCCTTCCGACGTCTTCGACCGTGATGGTCAACAAGCAACGCACGGGTTATCCCGTCGATGGTGTAACTCTCTATCCCTCGTATTTATGTTAGATATTGATTAGTTGACTAGGTTGTGGACTGTGCTGTTGGTATTGTGGAGTTGTGGTATTGTGATGTGGTGCTGTGTAATGAAGTGTTGGGCTTGTCTGTGTTGTATGGAGGTGTATTGTGTCGTGTAGTGTACTGTGAAGTGTTGGGCGTAATTGGGAAGTGTGCTGTGAAGGGTTGCGGACTGTGCCGTGTAGTGTGGTTGTGGAGTATGCGTTGTATTGGTGACGTGATATGAACCCGTGGGAATGAATTCCCTTGAACCCACAATCAATTTGAAAACTCCCCAAGAAAGCCAAAATCAAGTCAAGGATGGAGAATCTAGACCCGATGAGAACTCGTTTCAAGAACCTAGATTATATTAAAATCTAGACCCGTTGAAGAACCCGTCTCAAGAACCCAGATTACAAAGGAGGAACGCCACAAAGGTTGTGATTTACCTTTGATAAGTTCAAGAGTTCAATCAAGAACAAGAGGAGAAAACTCAACTCACAAATAAAATTCAATATTGTCTAGGTCTCAAATGAGGCTACAAAGAGTTTTTAAAGCCAAACCTAATCAAAACCCTAGCCAAAATAATGCCCATTTTACCCAAAATTACCCTTGATGAACAGTAGCAGCTACAGTACGCGCGGCTACAGTAACCCCAACAGTAAATTGATGAAACCCTAGTTCCTAAAATGTAATTTTCCAAATAAGCCCTTGGCCAAAATACAAGGCCTTTCCAAAAACATAGTTCAAAAGAAATAAGACATGTGAGTCAAGCATCTTCAAGCCCACTTATTCTAAACTAATAAAATAAATCATTTAACCAAATTAGAAGCCTCCAATAACAATAGGCCGTATCTTTAAGTCATGTCTTCCACAGCTTGAATAAAGTGGATCAAAACTGGTTCTTCTTCTTTCAGACCAATCTTCAATGTTGGGCTCTTGCTGGCTTCATCCCAGGTGGATTGCACCAATCCTTGCATTGCTTCCTTGATCTTCTTGGCCCTTGATCTTGTAATTGGCCCATCTGGAACTTGCAAAGGATCTTTAAGAGTAGGCCCACCTTGGTTCCTATCATTGATCTTCTTGGCCCTTGATCTTGTAATTGGCCCATCTGGAACTTGCAAAGGATCTTTAAGAGTAGGCCTACCTTGGTTCCTATCATGACGTGTAGATGGAATGGGAATAGTACACGCTGGGTGTACTTTGTGTGTGGCGTAATGTGAGAGAATGAGAGTATATGTAAAATATACCCTCTTGGCATAGTGTGGAACGGGAAGAGTACATGCTGAGTGTACTCTGTGTGGGGGTATGGAATGTGAAAGGAGTACACGTGGAGTGTACTCCATGTGATGGATTGATGCACCATATGGCATGTATGCTATAATGGTGATGTGGTGTAATGCATGTGAAGGGAGTACACAAGGAGTGTACTCCATGTGGTATAGTGACGCACCATATAGCGGGTATGCCATAATGGTGATGTGGCGTAATGCATGTGAATGGAGTACACGTGGAGTGTACTCCATGTGGTGGAGTGATGTAGCTTGGAAGTGATTGTAAGTTATGTGACGTGAAGGGATGTGTAGTTATGAATGGAGGTATGTCCTGTAAAGTGCTAGGATAAGCTAAGTAGTTGGATTGGTTGTATAAAGTGTCATGTTGTATGGGTTTGAGTTGGAAGTTATTATCGGAGTATGGAGCTTGTGTTACACAAGTGGGCGTTAGTGGATTATATGTTAATCTTAGGTGATAATAGGGGTAGGGTATATGTGTAAAGCAGATTTACCACATGTAATGGATAATCTATCCTAACCATGAGCACACGATGTTTAAGTCTCAATGTTGGCTTAAAGTTGTGTATTGTGTTTGGTTAATATTATGGTGAAGTGTTGGTTAGGTTATATATGAATGAAGGAAGGGATGTATGTATTGACGAGATTTGGATTGTATAACTTGGTTGGTCCAAGTTACGCACCGGGATTGATGGTTTGGTAGGAAGAGCATGAAGAAAGTGATTGTGTATCTTAGCCTTTAAAGTGAATCAGTGAGGTTCACTTTGAAAGATATGAACGTGAAGTAGGAGGCTTTGTGTTTGAAAGGTGACCTTAAGTGAGTCACTGATATGAACCCGCGGGAAAGGAATTCCTTGAACCCACAGTCAATTTGAAAACTCCCCAAGAAAGCCAAAATCAAGTCAATGGATGGAGAACCTAGACCCGATGAGAACTCGTTTCAAGAACCTAGATTATATTAAAATCTAGACTCATTGAAGAACTCGTCTCAAGAACCCAAATTACAAAGGAGGAACTGATGGGAACCAAGATGTGTCTAGTCTTAAAGATCATTTGCAACTTCCAGATGGGCCAAGAAGATCAATGAGAAAATGCAAGGATTGATGTAATCCATTTGGGACAAGTTTAGCAAGAGCCCAACATTCAAGATGGGGCTTGAAGGATGAAGATCCAATTTTAATTCATTTGATCAGCTACGGAAGAGGGCAACGACAAGACTTAAAGGCTTTGGACTCTTGAAGGGTTTCAACTTATTTAATTCATTTAAAGAACTTATTTTATTAGTTTAGAATAATTGAGTTTATTATGAGAAGGACTTAAGGGAGCCTATGCAAGGGCATGTTGGGAAAGTTATTATTTTATTGAACTAGGGTTAGGGTTACTGTAGCCGAGTACTGTAGCACGGCACTGTAGCCGCGGCACTGTTCATCCAGGGGCACTTTTGGAAGATGGGGGTTTATTTTGGCTAGGGTTTCATTAGGTTTTGCTTTAAATACTCTATGTAGCCTCATTCTAATCAGATTATGAAGTTTATGAAATTTGATGAATTTATTCATTGTGAGTTGAGTTTTACTCCTCTTGTTCTTAATTGAACTTTTGAACTTATCAAAGGTAAATCACAACCTTTGTGGCGTTCCTCCTTTGTAATCTGGGTTCTTGAGACGGGTTCTTCAACGGGTCTAGATTTTAATATAATCTAGGTTCTTGAAACGAGTTCTCATCGGGTCTTGATTCTCCATCCTTGACTTGATTTTGGCTTTCTTGGGGAGTTTTCAGATTGATTGTGGGTTCAAGGGATTTCATTCCCGCGGGTTCATATCATTTGGTATCAGAGCCAGGTTTCCAATCAGGTCTGATTCTATCTTTTAATTTTAGTATCCTTAAATTTAATTCTAGGGCTTCATTGTTCTAGGGTTGCCAAAAAAAAAAAAAATTGAAATAAAAAGTAGGCTGCCGAAATTGATGGGAACCAAGATGAGCCTAGTCTTAAAGATCATTTGCAACTTCCAGATGGGCCAAGAAGATCAAAGAGACAATACAAGGATTGATGCAATCCACCTGGGATAAGTTTAGCAAGAGGCCAACATTCAAGATGGGGTTTGAAGGATGAGGATCCTGTTTTAATTCATTTGATCAGCTACGGAAGAAGGCAACGACATGACTTAAAGGCTTTGGGCTCTTGAAGGGTTTCAACTTATTTAATTAATTTCAAGGACCTATTTTATTTGCTTAGAATAATTGGGTTTATGTCTATGTAAGGGCATGTTGGGAAAGTTATTATTTTATTGAACTAGGGTTAGGGTTACTGTAGCCGAGTTACTGTAGCACCATACTGTAGCCGCGGCACTGTTCACTCAGGGGTATTTTTGGAAGATGGGGTTTTATTTTATCTAGGGTTTTAATTAGGTTTTGCTTTAAATACTCTATGTAGCCTCATTCTAATCAGATTATGAAGTTTATGAAATTTGATGAATTTATTCATTGTGAGTTGAGTTTTACTCCTCTTGTTCTTAATTGAACTTTTGAACTTATCAAAGGTAAATCACAACCTTTGTGGCGTTCCTCCTTTGTAATCTGGGTTCTTGAGACGGGTTCTTCAACGGGTCTAGATTTTCATATAATCTAGGTTCTTGAAACGAGTTCTCATCGGGTCTAGGTTCTCCATCCTTGACTTGATTTTGGCTTTCTTGGGGAGTTTTCAAATTGACTGTGGGTTCAAGGGATTCCTTTCCCGCTGGTTCATATCATTTGGTATCAGAGCAAGGTTTCCAATCAGGTCTGATTCTATCTTTTAATTTTAGTATCCTTAAATTTAATTCTAGGGCTTCATTGTTCTAGGGTTGCCAAAAAAAAAAAAATTTGAAACAAAAAGTAGTCTGCCGAAATTCTTAAGGTTTTGGGTTTGGCTGAAATTTGCATCACCTAGGGTTTCAAAATTCTAGGGTTTCCTGCATCTCTAAGTTTGTCAATTACTTGTAGTGTCGTTCCATTGATTCTTTTCTATTTCATTGTCCATGTTTGTGTGTTTGAATTCAATTGGTTGGTTTTCACAATTGAATATTGCTGTTTGTGGATGAATTAGAGAAAAGAAAAGAAAAGAAAGGAAAAGAAAGGAAAGGAAAAGAAAAGAAAAGAAAAGAAAGGAAAGGAAAAGAAAAGAAAAGAAAAGAAAATTCCAAAAAAAAAAAAAAAGAAGAAGTTGAAGAGAAGAGAAGGTAGCATATTCAAAGTTGCTACATAGTTACAACAATGAGAAAGAAAGAAATTTGTTAATTGAACCTTATCATCAAAGGGGCTGCTGCATACATCACTCAAGTTGGTATCTTGTCTTATTCTTACTCTTTCATTCGTATAACTTCATTGATTCTCATGTCATTTTTATTCCTTCATGTTTCTCTTGTTCTTGTTTCCTGGATCTAATTACTAGTTGGGATAAAACAAGGTTGCCTTGTCTTGATTGAGTTCATTTAGTTCTGAAAGAACTTGAGTGGGAAAGCTCTTGAGGTAAAATGCAAGAGAGTGTGAGACTATTATTGGGAAAATGCCAATTAAGAGTGAAACACGAGTGGAGTGCCATTATTCGAGTGCAAACACGTAAGCGAGTGTGTGAGGTTTTCTTTTTTACCACTAACATTCTTCTGTGTAGCACCTTCTAATGTCTCATCGGAGTAGCTCATCACCAAGGGGGCGAGTAGATAACTCATCCTTTGTGTTGCATGCCATGCAACATGAGTTTGAGCGGTTGAACTTGGTGTTAGGTGAAGTGAGGAATAGCATGGATAATCAAGAAGCAATGGTTAGAAATCTGCAAGCAGAGAAAGATAGGAGGCGGCATGAGCCTAATATTAAGAATGGGTATGAGAATGGAGAGTATGGTGAGGATGAGGAAGTGCTAACATCTGAAGTTGGATTGGGTAGACATAGAAGAGTTAGGCATGGAAGAGGCCTTAGGGCAAACTCAGGGGGTCGAGATAGAGTAGATAAGAACCTTGGAAGCATCAAAATGAAAATACCATCATTCCAAGGTAGAACTGACCCTGAAGTTTATTTAGAGTGGGAGAAAAGAATAGAGTTGGTGTTTGATTGTCATAATTACTCTGAGCAGAAAAAGATGAAGTTGGCTGTAATTGAGTTCACTGATTATGCGATTATTTGGTGGGATCAATTAGTATCCAATAGGAGGAGGAATTTTGAGAGGCCTGTAGAAACATGGAGAGAGTTGAAAGCTATCATGAGGCGGAGATTTGTACCTAGCCACTACTATAGAGACCTCTACCAAAAATTACAAAATCTTATACAGGGGTCTAGGAGTGTAGAGGACTACCATAAGGAGATGGAGGTGGCTATGATTCGGGCTAATGTAGTGGAGGATCGGGAGGCCATAATGAAAAGATTTTTGAGGGGGTTGAATAGGGAGATAGCCAATGTAGTTGAGTTGCAACATTATGAGGAGGTAGAGGACATAGTGCACATGGCTATGAAGGTGGAGAGACGGCTAAAAGGAAAGGGTACATCAAGGTATACTTCGGTTTCTAGTACTTCTTGGAAACCAAAGTGGGACAAAAATGATCAAGTTGTAGCAAAGGAGAAGACCGAACCACCAAAGGGAAAAGATTTGGGTGAGGCTGAAACCTCAAGAAAAAGTGAGAATGAGCTTAATAGTAAGAGTGAAGGTGACAATGAAAGTGAGATTGTGCTGAAAAGAAAGAGTGAATGTGAGATTGAGAAGAAAAGAAACAGTGAAACCGAAATGGAGAAAGACAGAAAAATGAGAGAGAAAAAAGAAGAGGGTGAGAGTAAAACCTTAAGCAAAAGAGAGAATGAGTTGAAAAGTAATTATGAAAAAGAGAGAGAAAAAGAAAAACAGAGTGGAAAGAAAAGAGAGTGTGAAGAAAGTGAGAGAAAAACAAAGAGAAAAGTGAGTTTTTGTGCTAAGGCGAGTCTTAATCCTAACGGACTTGACGTATGTTTGCCTAGTATTGTTGTCTCTTTGTTGCAGGGATATGAGGTCATGTTTCCTAGTGGTGTCTTTTGTGGATTGCCACCTTTTAGGGAGATAGAGCACTACATTGATTTTATGCCAGGTGCGACAATTCTTAATCGACCTTTCTTGGAAAAACAAGAGTCATTGACACACTTAAAGGGACAAGGTAAGTTGTTGACTAGAATGCATACTAAGCGGGAGGATTGTATTGAGACTTTTCCTCATGTATTCAAATACACACAAGGTATGAAAAATTTTGTGGTTGATGCTTTAGCAAGAAGGTATGTCCTGTCTTCATTTTAGATGCGAAATTGTTGAGATTTGAATATGATAAGGAATTGCATGCTAATAATGATGACTTTGCTAGTGTGTATGGAACATGTGAGAATGCATCTTTTGGTAAGTTCTATAAACTAGATTGGTACTTGTTTAGAATGAATAGATTTTGTGTACCTACTAGTTTTATGCGTAAGTTGCTTGTGTGTGATGGACATGCTGGTTTGTTGGGTAACCATGGTGTAAGGAAGACTTTTGTTGTGTTGCATGAACGTTTATGGAAATCTCATTTGCCTTTCAAAGACGTGTTACACGAACGTTTGCAGGAGTATCATTTGTATTTCATTAATTTTGCATATAATTGGAGTGGTCATTCTGGTGAAAATAAGATTTCAGAAATGTTGCATGAACGTTTATGGGAGTATCATTTGCCATTCATTGACTTGTTGCATGAACGTTTGCGGGAGTATTATTTGCCATTCATTGAGTTTGCATATTGGAGTGGTCATTTTGGTTCGAGGAAGACTTTAGATGTGCTTCATGAACATTTGTGGGAGTATTCTTTGCCATTCATTGAGTTTACATATGATTGGAATGTTCATGCCACTACTAAATTTTCACCAGTTGATGATATGGGTAGCTTGGATGGACTAGTCCAAATTTTTGAACAAATTAATGAAAATGCATATCTAATGGATCTTCCAGATAAGTATCATGTTTCTACTATTTTCAATGGTACTAACCACTTTCCCTTTGATCCAGGTGGAGATTCGAGGTCGAATCCTTTTGAGGAGAGGGGGAATGATGGGAACCAAGATGAGCCTAGTCTTAAAGATCATTTGCAACTTCCAGATGGGCCAAGAAGATCAAAGAGACAATACAAGGATTGATGCAATCCACCTGGGATAAGTTTAGCAAGAGGCCAACATTCAAGATGGGGTTTGAAGGATGAGGATCCTGTTTTAATTCATTTGATCAGCTACGGAAGAAGGCAACGACATGACTTAAAGGCTTTGGGCTCTTGAAGGGTTTCAACTTATTTAATTAATTTCAAGGACCTATTTTATTTGCTTAGAATAATTGGGTTTATGTCTATGTAAGGGCATGTTGGGAAAGTTATTATTTTATTGAACTAGGGTTAGGGTTACTGTAGCCGAGTTACTGTAGCACCATACTGTAGCCGCGGCACTGTTCACTCAGGGGTATTTTTGGAAGATGGGGTTTTATTTTATCTAGGGTTTTAATTAGGTTTTGCTTTAAATACTCTATGTAGCCTCATTCTAATCAGATCATGAAGTTTATGAAATTTGATGAATTTATTCATTGTGAGTTGAGTTTTACTCCTCTTGTTCTTAATTGAACTTTTGAACTTATCAAAGGTAAATCACAACCTTTGTGGCGTTCCTCCTTTGTAATCTGGGTTCTTGAGACGGGTTTTTCAACGGGTCTAGATTTTCATATAATCTAGGTTCTTGAAACGAGTTCTCATCGGGTCTAGGTTCTCCATCCTTGACTTGATTTTGGCTTTCTTGGGGAGTTTTCAAATTGACTGTGGGTTCAAGGGATTCCTTTCCCGCGGGTTCATATCAGAAATTCTTAAGGTTTTGGGTTTGGCTGAAATTTGCATCACCTAGGGTTTCAAAATTCTAGGGTTTCCTGCATCTCTAAGTTTTTCAATTGCTTGGAGTGTCCGTTCCATTGATTCTTTTCTATTTCATTGTCCATGTTTGTGTGTTTGAATTCAATTGGTTGGTTTTCACAATTGAATATTGCTGTTTGTGGATGAATTAGAGAAAATAAAAGAAAAGAAAAGAAAAGAAAAGAAAAGAAAGGAAAGGAAAAGAAAAGAAAAGAAAAGAAAGGAAAGGAAAAGAAAAGAAAAGAAAAGAAAATTCCAAAAAAAAAAAGAAAAAAAAAAGAAGAAGTTGAAGAGAAGAGAAGGTAGCATATTCAAAGTTGCTACATAGTTACAACAATGAGAAATAAAGAAATTTGTTGATTGAACATTATCATCAAAGGGGCTGCTGCATACATCACTCAAGTTGGTATCTTGTCTTATTGCTACTCTTTCATTCGTATAACTTCATTGATTCTCGTGTCATTTTTATTCCTTCATGTTTCTCTTGTTCTTGTTTCCTGAATCTAATTACTAGTTGGGATAAAACAAGGTTGTCTTGTCTTGATTGAGTTCATTTAGTTCTGAAAGAACTTGAGTGGAAAAACTATTGAGGTAAAAGGCAAGAGAGTGTGAGACTATTATCGGGAAAAAGCCATTAAGAGTGAAACACGAGTAGAGTGTCATTATTCGAGTTGAAACACGTAAGGGAGTGTGTGAGGTTTTCTTTTTTACCACTAACATTCTTCTGTGCAGGACCTTGTAATGTCTCATCGGAGTAGCACATCACCAAGGGGGCGAGTAGATAACTCATCCTTTGTGTTGCATGCCATGCAACATGAGTTTGAGCAGTTGAACTTGGTGTTAGGTGAAGTGAGGAATAGCATGGATAATCAAGAAGCAATGGTTAGAAATCTGCAAGCAGAGAAAGATAGGAGGCGACATGAGCCTAATATTAAGAATGGGTATGAGAATGGAGAGTATGGTGAGGATGAGGAAGTGCTAACATCTGAAGTTGGATTGGGTAGACATAGAAGAGTTAGGCATGGAAGAGGCCTTAGGGCAAACTCAGGGGGTCGAGATAGAGTAGATAAGAACCTTGGAAGCATCAAAATGAAAATACCATCATTCCAAGGTAGAATTGACCCTGAAGTTTATTTAGAGTGGGAGAAAAGAATAGAGTTGGTATTTGATTGTCATAATTATTCTGAGGAGAAAAAGATGAAGTTGGCTGTAATTGAGTTCACTGATTATGCGATTATTTGGTGGGATCAATTAGTATCCAATAGGAGGAGGAATTTTGAGAGGCCTGTAGAAACATGGAGAGAGTTGAAAGCTATCATGAGGTGGAGATTTGTACCTAGCCACTACTATAGAGACCTCTACCAAAAATTACAAAATCTTATACAGGGGTCTAGGAGTGTAGAGGACTACCATAAGGAGATGGAGGTGGCTATGATTCGGGCTAATGTAGTGGAGGATCGGGAGGCCATAATGAAAAGATTTTTGAGGGGGTTGAATAGGGAGATAGCCAATGTAGTTGAGTTGCAACATTATGAGGAGGTAGAGGACATGGTGCACATGGCTATGAAGGTGGAGAGACGGCTTTTTGGAAAGGGTACATCAAGGTATACTTCGGTTTCTAGTACTTCTTGGAAACCAAAGTGGGACAAAAATGATCAAGTTGTAGCAAAGGAGAAGACCGAACCACCAAAGGGAAAAGATTTGGGTGAGGCTGAAACCTCAAGAAAAAGTGAGAATGAGCTTAATAGTAAGAGTGAAGGTGACAGTGAAAGTGAGATTGTGCTGAAAAGAAAGAGTGAAGGTGAGATTGAGAAGAAAAGAAACAGTGAGACCGAAATGGAGAAAGACAGAAAAATGAGAGAGAAAAAAGAAGAGGGTGAGACTAAAACCTTAAGCAAAAGAGAGAATGAGTTGAAAAGTAATTATGAAAAAGAGAGTGAAAAAGAAAAAAAGAGTGGAAAGAAAAGAGAGTGTGAAGAAAGTGAGAGAAAAACAAAGAGAAAAGTGAGTTTTTGTGCTAAGGCGAGTCTTAATCCTAACGGACTTGACGTATGTTTGCCTAGTATTGTTGTCTCTTTGTTGCAGGGATATGAGGTCATGTTTCCTAGTGGTGTCTTTTGTGGATTGCCACCTATTAGGGAGATAGAGCACTACATTGATTTTATGCCAGGTGCGACAATTCTTAATCGACCTTTCTTGGAAAAACAAGAGTCATTGACACACTTAAAGAGACAAGGTAAGTTGTTGACTAGAATGCATACTAAGCGGGAGGATTGTATTGGGACTTTTCCTCATGTATTCAAATACACACAAGGTATGAAAAATTTTGTGGTTAATGCTTTAGCAAGAAGGTATGTCCTTGTCTTCATTTTAGATGCGAAATTGTTGAGATTTGAATATGATAAGGAATTGCATGCTAATAATGATGTCTTTGCTAGTGTGTATGGAACATGTGAGAATGCATCTTTTGGTAAGTTCTATAAACTAGATTGGTACTTGTTTAGAATGAATAGATTTTGTGTGCCTACTAGTTTTATGCGTAAGTTGCTTGTGTGTGATGGACATGCTGGTTTGTTGGGTTACCATGGTGTAAGAAAAACTTTTGTTGTGTTGCATGACTGTTTGTGGGAATACCATTTGCCATTCAAAGACTTGTTGCACGAACGTTTGTGGAAGTATCATTTGTCATTCATTGATGTATTGCATGAACATTTGTGGGAGTATCATTTGACATACATTGACGTGTTGCATGAACGTTTGCGGGAGTATCATTTGCTTTTCATTGAGTTTGCATATAATTGGAGTGGTCATTCTCGTGAAAATAAGATTTCAGACATGTTGCATAAACGTTTATGGGAGTATCATTTGTCATTCATTGACTTGTTGCATGAACGTTTGCGGGAGTATCATTTGCCATTCATTGACTTGTTGCATGAATGTTTGCGGGAGTATCATTTGCCATTCATTGAGCATGCATATTGGAGTGGTCATTTTGGTTCGAGTAAAACTTTAGATGTACTTCATGAACATTTGTGGGAGTATTGTTTGCCATTCATTGAGTTAACATATAATTGGAGTGTTCATGCTACTACTAAATTTTCACCAATTGAAATTGTTTGTTTACTTAATCAATTTCCTCCTTCAGATTTAAAGTCTTTACTAGTTGATGACATGAGTAGCTTGGATGGACTATTCCAAATTCTTAAACAAATTAATGAAAATGCATATGTAATGGATCTTCCAGGTAAGTATCATGTTTCTACTATGATATGAACCCGCGGGAATGAAATCCCTTGAACCCACAGTCAATTTGAAAACTTCCCAAGAAAGCCAAAATCAAGTCTATGGATGGAGAATCTAGACCCGATGAGAACTCGTTTCAAGAACCTAGATTATATTAAAATCTAGACCCATTGAAGAACCCGTCTCAAGAACCCAAATTACAAAGGAGGAACGCCACAAAGGTTGTGATTTACCTTTGATAAGTTCAAAAGTTCAATTAAGAACAAGAGGAGTAAAACTCAACTCACAATGAATAAATTCATCAAATTTCATAAACTTCATCAACTGATTAGAATGAGGCTACATAGAGTATTTAAAGGAAAACCTAATGAAACCCTAGATAAAATAAAACTCCATCTTCCAAAAATACCCCTGAGTGAACAGTACCACGGCTACAGTAACTCGGCTACAGTAACCCTAACCCTAGTTCAATAAAATAATAATTTTCCCAACATACCCTTACATAGGCATAAACCCAATTATTCTAAGCAAATAAAATAGGTCATTGAAATTAATTAAATAAGTTGAAAGCCTTCAAGTGTCCAAAGCCTATAAGTCATGTTGTTGCCCTTTCCATAGCTTATGAAATGAATCAAAGCATAATCTTTATCGTTTAAGCCCTTGAACTTGTATTTGGCTCATCTGGAACTTGCAACATATCTTTAAGACTAGGCCCACCTTGATTCCCATCATTCCCCCTCTCCTCAAAATGATTCGACCTCGAATCTCCACCTGGATCAAAGGGAAAAATGTTAGTAACATTATCATCGATTTCATATGCATTGTCATTAATTTGTTCAAGAATTTGAGAACATCCATCCAAACTACTCCTGTTGTCAACAGATAAAGACATTAAATCTAAAGGAGTAAATAGATTAAGTCTATAAACAATTTCAAAAGGAGAATATAAAGTGGTAGTATGCATGGTCCTGTTATATGCAAACTCTATAAATCCATCCATAACCATAAAAATAGAATTTCTACTCCTTTCTTTCCTAGGCAGCCCCAAAACAAAGTCCATAGATATGTCTACACATGACTCACTAGGAATAGGTAAGGGCGTATGCAACCCATGTGGCAAAAGTATAAATTTGGCCTTTCTGCATGTAATGCACCTGCCACAAATACAATTGACATCTCTCTTCATCTTAGACCAACATAAATGTTCATACAAAATGTCTAATATTTTCTTGACACCAGAATGACTACTCCAAATATATGCAAACTCAATGAAGGGCAAATGATAGTCCCACAAACGTTCATGCAACACATCAATGAATGGCAATTGATACTTCCACAAATGTTCATGCAACACGTCATTGAAAGGCAAATGATATTCCCACAAACGTTCATGCAACACAACAAAAGTCTTCCTTACACCATGGTTACCCAACAAACCACCATGTCCATCGCACACAAGCAACTTACATATAAAACTAGTAGGTACATAAAATCTATTCTTTATAAACAAGTACCAATCTAGTTTATAGAACTTACCAAACGATGCTTTCTCACATGTTCCATATACAATAGCAAAGTCATCATCATCATTAGCATGCAATTCCTTATCATATTCAAGTTTCAACAATTTTGCATCTAAAATGAAGATAAGTACATACCTTCTTGCTAAAGCATCAACCACAAAAGTTTCCATACCTTGTGTGTATTTGAATACATGAGCAAAAGTCTCAATAGAATCCTCCCGCTTAGCACGCATTATGGTCAACAACTTACCTTCTCCCTTTAAGTGTGTCAATGACTCATGTTCTTCCAAGAAAGGTCGGTTAGGAATTGTTGCACCTGGCACAAAATCAATGTAGTGCTCTATCTCCCTAATGGGTGGCAATCCACTAAATACACCACTTGGAAACACGACCTCATATCCCTGCAACAAAGAGACAACAATACTAGGCAAACATACGTCAAGTTCGTTAGGATTAAGACTTGCCTTAGCATAAAAACTCACTTTTCTCTTTATTTTTCTCTCACTTTCTTCACTCTCTTTTCTTTCCACTCTCTTTTTCTTTTTCACTCTCTTTTTCCCTTTCACACTCTTTTTTCTTTTCACTCTCTTTTTTTCTATCACTCTCTTTTTCTTCATCTTTTTTTGTACTCTCGACCTCATAATTATTTTTCAACTCATTCTCTCTTTTGCTTGAGGTCTTAGTCTCACCCTCTTCTTTTTTCTCTCTCATTTTTCTCTCTTTCTCCATTTCGGTCTCACTATTTCTTTTCTTCTCAATCTCACATTCACTCTTGCTTTTCAGCTCAATCTCACTTTCACTTTCACTCTCACCTTCACTCTTGCTTTTCAGCTCATTCTCACTTTCACTCTTCCTTGTTTGCTCAATCTCCTTTTCACTTTTTCTTTTTTGATCACTCTCACTTTTACTCTTTCTTTTTTTATCACTCTCATTTTCACTCTTTCTGTTTTGAGCAACCTTACATTTCAGCTTCAATTGATCCCCATGGACCTGTTTTGGAGTTAAAGGAGCAAGTTTGATTGTTTTTCCATCTTTTTCAAAACTGTACATGTTCCTTAACCCATCATGGATCACCTTCCTATCATACTGCCATGGCTTTCCTAACAAAATATGACTAGCATGCATAGGCACTACATCACAAAGCACCATATCTTGGTATTTCCCAATTGAAAAAGAAACTAGCACTTGCTTATTTACCCTAACCTCCCCACAATCACTCAACCAGTGCAACATGTATGGTCTATGGTGTTTCAAGGTACGTAAATTCAATTTCTCAACTAAAGTAGTGCTAGCTAAATTAATACAACTCCTCAAATCAATGATCATACAACATACCTTGTTGTTGATGTGGCATCTAGTATGAAAAATATTCTCACTCTGCTGCTCTATATCATCCATCTTGATTTTTGTATTGAGTGCATGCCTAGTAACAAGAGAATCACCATACTCTTCATTCTCATACCCATTTTCAACACTAAACTCGGGACGCCTCCTATCTCTCCTGCCATGAAAATTTCTAATTACCACATCTTGATGATCCATCCTATCCCTCACTTCACCCAACACCAAGTTCAACTTCTCAAACTGTTGTTGCATGACTTGCAACACAAAAGATGTGTTATCTACCATCTCCTTTGGTGATGAGTCACTCCTATGAGACATCATAATGTGCTGCACAAAAAGAATGTTAGTGAAAAACCTCACACACTCCCTTACGTGTTTACACTCAAATAATGACACTCGTGTGTAACTCTGAATTGGCTTTTTACTCGATAATAATCTCACACTCTCTTGCCTTTTACCTCAAGAGTTTTCCCACTCAAGTTCATTAAGAACTAGTTGAACTAAATCAAGACAATACAACCTTGTATTATCCCAACTATTAATTAGATCCAGGAAACAAGAACAAGAGAAACATGAAGGAATAAAAATGACACGAGAATCAATGAAGTTATACGAATGAAAGACTAACAATAAGACAATATACCAACTTGAGTGATGTATGCAGCAGCCCCTTTGATCATAAGGTTTAATCAACAAATTTCTTTCTTTCTCTTTGTTGTAACTATGTAGCAACTTTGAATATGCTACCTTCTCTTTTCTTCATCCCCTTTTTTTTTTTTTCGTTTTTTTTTTTCGAATTTTCTTTTCTTTTCTTTTCCTTTCCTTTCTTTTCTCTAATTCATCCACAAACAGCAATAGTCAGTTGTGAAAACCAACCAATTGAATTCAAACATACAAGCATGGACAATGAAGTAGAAGAGAATCAATGGAACGACACTCCAAGCAATTGACAGACTTAGAGATATAGGAAACCCTAGAATATTGAAACCCTAGGTGATGCAAATTTCAGCCAAACCCAAAATCCTAAGAATTTCGGCAGCCTACTTTTTGTTTCTATTTTTTTTTTTGGCAAGCCTAGAACAATGAAGCCCTAGAATTAAATTTGAGGATGCTAGAATTAAAAGATAGAATCAGACCTGATTGGAAACCTTGCTCTGAATACCAAATGATATGAACCCGCGGGAAAGGAATCCCTTGAACCCACAGTCAATTTGAAAATATCCCAAGAAAGCCAAAATCAAGTCAATGGATGGAGAACCTAGACCCGATGAGAACTCGTTTTAAGAACCTAGATTATATTAAAATCTAGACCCGTTGAAGAACCCGTCTCAAGAACCCAGATTACAAAGGAGGAACGCCACAAAGGCTGTGATTTACCTTTGATAAGTTCAAAAGTTCAATTAAGAACAAGAGGAGTAAAACTCAACTCACAATGAATAAATTCATCAAATTTCATAAACTTCATAATCTGATTAAAATGTGGCCACATAGAGTATTTAAAGCAAAACATAATGAAACCCTAGCCAAAATAAACCCCCCATCTTCCAAAAGTGCCCCTGGATGAACAGTGCCGCGGCTACAGTATGGAGCTACAGTAACTCGCTACAGTAACTCGCTACAGTAACCCTAACCCTAGTTCAATAAAATAATAACTTTCCCAATATGCCCTTGCATAGGCATAAACCCAATTATTCTAAGCAAATAAAATAGGTCCTTGAAATTAATTAAATAAGTTGAAAGTCTTCAAGTGTCCAAAGCCTATAAGTCATGTTGTTACCCTTTCCATAGCTTATGAAATGAATCAAAGCATAATCTTCATCGTTTAAGCCCTTGAACTTGTATTTGACCCATCTGGTACTTGCAACATATCTTTAAGACTAGGCCCACCTTGGTTCCCATAATTGATGGCCTTGACTTTCTCTTCATCCACCTCAATACCCTTTATACTAACAACGTAACCAAGAAAAACAACTTTTTCCATGCAAAAGGCACATTTCTTGAAATTAGCATACAACTTTTCACATCTCAACACATCAAACACATATCTCAAATGCTCAATATGTTCATTTAAGTTCTTGCTGTACACTAAGATATCATCAAAGTACACAACCACAAACTTGCCTATGAATGCACGTAGGACATGGTTCATTAATCTCATGAAAGTACTGGGCGCATTTGTAAGTCAAAATGGCATAACCAACCATTCATAAAGCCCATACTTAGTCTTAAAAGCAGTTTTCCATTCATCACCCTCTTTCATTCTAATTTGATGGTACCCACTTTTAAGATCAATTTTACTGAAAATACATTAACCATGCAATTCATCAAGCATATCATCCAATCTAGGAATGGGATGGCGATACTTTACCGTGATATTGTTGACCGCCCTGCAATCAATGCACATCCTCCACGTCCCATCCTTCTTTGGCACTAGTAGCACTGGTACTGCACAAGGGCTCATGCTCCCCCTCACGTACCCCTTGCTCATCAAATCCTCAACTTGCCTCTGAAGCTCCTTTGTCTCCTCTGAATTACTCCTATAGGCTGGTCGGTTTGGAATAGCAGCCCCGGGCACAAAATCAATCTGGTGCTCAATGCCTCTAATGGGTGGCAACTCATTCGGCATCTCCTCCGGGAATACATCCTCAAACTCCTGCAACAAAGAAACAGCCAAACTAGGAAGAGACTGGTTAGTTTCATCAAGAGTAAGATAAGACTCTTTACAAAGGAGGAACGCCACAAAGGTTGTGATTTACCTTTGATAAGTTCAAGAGTTCAATCAAGAACAAGAGGAGAAAACTCAACTCACAAATAAAATTCAATATTGTCTAACTCTCAAATGAGGCTACAAAGAGTTTTTAAAGCCAAACCTAATCAAAACCCTAGCCAAAATAATGCCCCTTTTACCCAAAATTACCCTTGATGAACAGTAGCGGCTACAGTACGCGCGGCTACAGTAACCCCAACAGTAAATTGATGAAACCCTAGTTCCTAAAATGTAATTTTCCAAATAAGCCCTTGGCCTGATGGGAACCAAGATAAGCCTAATCTTAAAGATCATTTACAACTTCCAGATGGGCCAAGAAGATCAAGGAGACAATGCAATGATTGATGCAATCCACTTGGGACAAGTTTAGCAAGAGCCCAACATTCAAGATGGGGCTTGAAGGACGAAGATCCAGTTTTAATTCATTTGATCAGCTATGGAAGATGGCAACGACAAGACTTAAAGGCTTGGGCTCTTGAAGGGTTTCAACTTATTTAATTCATTTAAAGAACTTATTTTATTAGTTTAGAATAATTGAGTTTATTATGAGAAGGACTTAAGGGAGCCTCTATGCAAGGGCATGTTGGGAAAGTTATTATTTTATTGAACTAGGGTTAGGGTTACTGTAGCCGAGTACTGTAGCACGGCACTGTAGCCGCAGCACTGTTCATCCAGGGGCACTTTTGGAAGATGGGGGTTTATTTTGGCTAGGGTTTCATTAGGTTTTGCTTTAAATACTCTATCTAGCCTCATTCTAATCAGATTATGAAGTTTATGAAATTTGATGAATTTATTCATTGTGAGTTGAGTTTTACTCCTCTTTTTCTTAATTGAACTTTTGAACTTATCAAAGGTAAATCACAACCTTTGTGGCATTCCTCCTTTGTAATCTGGGTTCTTGAGACGGGTTCTTCAACGGGTCTAGATTTTAATATAATCTAGGTTCTTGAAACGAGTTCTCATCGGGTCTAGATTCTCCATCCTTGACTTGATTTTGGCTTTCTTGGGAAGTTTTCAAATTGACTGTGGGTTCAAGGGATTCCTTTCCCGCGGGTTCATATCATTTGGTATTCAGAGCAAGGTTTCCAATCAGGTTTGATTCTATCTTTTAATTCTAGCATCCTTAAATTTAATTCTAGGGCTTCATTGTTCTAGGGTTGCCCCAAAAAAAAAAAAAATAGAAACAAAAAGTAGGCTGCCGAAATTCTTAGGATTTTGGGTTTGGCTGAAATTTGCATCACCTAGGGTTTCAAAATTCTAGGATTTTCTGCATCTCTAAGTTTGTCAATTGCTTGGAGTGTCGTTCCATTGATTCTCTTCTACTTCATTGTCCATGCTTGTGTGTTTGAATTCAATTGGTTGGTTTTCACAACTGACTATTGCTGTTTGTGGATGAATTAGAGAAAAGAAAAGAAAGGAAAAGAAAAGAAAAGAAAAGAAAGGAAAAGAAAAGAAAAGAAAAGAAAATTCGAAAAAAAAAGAAAAGAAAATTTGAAAAAAAAAAACGAAAAAAAAAAGAAGGGGATGAAGAAAAGAGAATGTAGCATATTCAAAGTTGCTACATAGTTACAACAAAGAGAAAGAAAGAAATTTGTTGATTAAACCTTATGATCAAAGGGGCTACTGCATACATCACTCAAGTTGGTATATTGTCTTATTGTTAGTCTTTCATTCATATAACTTCATTGATTCTCGTGTCATTTTTATTCCTTCATGTTTCTCTTGTTCTTGTTTCCTGGATCTAATTACTAGTTGGGATAATACAAGGTTGTATTGTCTTGATTTAGTTCAACTAGTTCTTAATGAACTTGAGTGGGAAAACTCTTGA